>NC_060269.1:150985085-151023790 GCF_021613505.1 Equus quagga | reverse complement strand
TGGAAGGATAGGTGGATAGATGGATGGATGGAAAGACGGATGGATGGATGGATGGATAGATGGGTGGATGGAAGGATGGATGGATGGAAGGCTGGATGGAAGGATGGAAGGATGAATGGATGGATGGAAGGATGGATGGATGGAAGGATGGATGGATGGAAGGATGGATGGATGGATGGAAGGATGGATGGATGGGTGGGTGGGTGGATGGATGGATGGATAGGTGGATGGATGGGTGGATGGATAGATGGAACCACTGCATTGAAAACTCCTAGAGATTCAGACTTCTAAACTGCAACTGCTGAAGTGAACAGCAATTTGGTGGAAGGGAAAGAGCACTGGACTGGGAGTCAGGAGATCCAGGTTGCAGTGTCAGCTCTCCGCCTGAGCTCTGAGAACTCTGGAGATCCCTTCCCCCGTGGGCACTGCCGTTTTCCTCCTCTGCTAAATGAGGTCTCATCCACCCCAGCCAACCTTTATAGCCTCCCATCCAGCCACTTCTTCCCTACCCCCATCCTTCCAAGGACCCTGAACTTGGCCCACAACATTCGCAGTCGGAAAACCACTTCAGGGAGGCAGAACTTCCACTTTTGGCCAAGTGAAGAGGTTGGCAAATCCTCTCTCAAAAAATCAATTATGAAACTGCATAAATTGACAAAAACAACCATTTCCACACTCTGGAAATCATCCGAGAGCATGCAACAATCTGAGAAGTGTTTATGCTTGAAAACGGCTGAATTTCGGGTAGAAACTGGGAGTCTGCAGCGTTCTGACCCAGGGCTGCTCCCACATCTCCCAGCTGGGGGGACTCAGAGATTCTGCGGGGTGGGGCAGGCCATGGGGACAAGCAGCTGCAATGCCACTGGGGAAGCAAATCACACAGTTTGGAACAGTGGGCGATGCCCATGCCTCATGGCACAGTCAATGGAAATGACCGCCTTGGACACTGTGTAGAATGAGACTGGCCGTGTGCCTCTGAAAAGAGCCCAAGCCAGCCACAGGCTCGCGGCTGATGCTAAGGCCGTGCGTGCGCACGCACAAAACACGAGAGGCCTAGTAAAAAGCAAAGGCAAGGCAGACTTGAAAATACCGGAATTTTGAAGATGCTCCTCTACCCACACACAGGACTCTGAGGACAGAAGGCTTATTAGCTCAAGGCATTTCAGAAAGACCTCTGATCAAATAAGGACTGACTTCTAAACTATGCAGACACAGGGACACAAAAGCCAGGCTTAAAAATAGAAATTAGAAGTTAAATAAAAAAGCAGCATCAGCAGCTGCACACAGCAAGGGGGACAGATTTCAGAGATTTAGCCCAGACAGGTTACTAAACAACCAACCAAATGAACAAGCAAAGAAATAGCAACAGCCTCCTGGGGGAAATCAAAATCCAGAGTTGATACAGTATGTAACCTAAAATGTCCAGTTTTCAACAAAAAATTCTCATGAGAAATGCAAAGCAACAGGAAAATATGGCCCACACTCGGGGGTGAGGGGTGAGCTGTCTTTGGAGGTCTCCAGAAGCAGGATTTTGTAGTGAAAGACTTCAAGGCAGCTATTATAAATATGATCAAGGAATTAAAAGAAAATGTGACAATAGTAAATCAGTAAACAGAGTCTCAATAAGGAGGAGGAAATAAGATAAAAGAACCAAATGGAAATTCTGGACTCGAAGAATGCAATAATGAGGAAACTTCACTAGACAGGCTCAACAGCAGATTTGAGATAGCAGAAGAAACAGTGAACTTGAAGAACAGAGAGAAAATATTGAAGAAAAATGAAGAGAGCCTCAAAGACCTGTAGGAAAACTCCAAGCACACCAACCTGTACATGATGTGAGTCTCAGAGAAGAGGAGAGACAGGGGCTGAAAAAATACTTGAGGAATAATGGCCAAGAAGTTTCCAAGAATGATGAAAACTTTAAACATCCAAAAAACTCAACAAACCTCAAGTTGATTGAATATAGAGAGATATGCACGTAGACACACCATAATCAAGCTGTTGAAAGACAGAGAAAATCGTGAAGGAAGCAAAGAAAACCAACTCATCATATGCTGGGGAACATATGACTAACAGCTGCCTTTTCATCAGAAAAAAGGACGGAAGGCAGTGCAATGAAATATTCTAAGCACCAAAAGAATAAAAACTGCCACCAAGAATTCTACATCCAGCAAAACATCCTCCAAAATGCAGATGAAATAAAGATGTCCCCAGATAAATACAGATTGATAGAATTCATTGCTAGCAGACTTGCCTGACGAGAAATACCAAAGGAAGTCCCTCTGGCTGAAAGGAAATGATGCCAGATGGTAACTGACATCCACAGAAGAAATAAAAAGCCCTAGAAATGGTAAATATGAGGGTTAATATAAAATACTCTATAAATACTCTCTTAAATTCTTGAAAAGGCATAAGCAACAATCATAACACTGTGTTGTTGGATTCATAAAATAAAAAGACAATATATGTATGACAATCGTAGCACGAAGAAAGGGAAAGAATAAAGTTATACTGGAGCAGAGTTTCCACATTTGATTGCAAGTAAGTCAGTATCAATCTGAAGTACATTGTGACAAATTAAAATGTATTTTGTAGTCCCTAGAGAAACCACTAAGAAAATAATTCAAAATATATGATTTTTTAAAAAGGAATTAAAATGGAACACTAAAAATATTTATTTAACACAAAAGAAAGCAATAAAGGAGGAACAGAGGACCAGACAATAGCAACAGCAACAACAAAAAAAAAAAACAGGAGAAATAGAGAAAACAGAAAAATGGCCAAAGTAATGAAATGTAATACAAGTTACATTAAATGTGAATAGTCTAAATATCTCAGTCAAAAGGCAGAGATTGTCAGACAGGATAAATAGCAAGTTATACCTACGTATTATCTATAAGAGACTTATCTTAGATTCAAAATAAAAATAGGTTGAAAGTAAAAAGATGGAACAATAATATACCATAGAAACAAGAACCATAAGAGAGCTGGAGGTGATTATTTTAATATCAAACAAAATAAACTCTAAGACAGGAAATATTACCAGAGACAAAGAGGGACACTTCATCACGATAAAAGGGTCACTATATTGGGAAGATGCAAAAATTATAAATGTATACATCCCTCATAACAGAGCCAAAATACATGAAGCAAAAGCTAACAGAAGTGAAAGGAAAAATAGAGAATTCAACAATAATAGCTGGAGATGTCAATATCTCACTCAATAATTGACTGAAAAACTAGATTTTCAAAATCAGCAAGGGTATAGACTTGAATACACTATTGACCAACAGAATCCAACTGACCCCAGGACTTCAGGACACATGTTCTTTCCAAGCACACCTAGAGCATTCTCCACGATGGACCACATGGTAGGCCATGAAATGAGCCCTAACATGAGTCTCGATAAATGTAAAAAGACTGAAATCATGTGAAGTGTGATCTCTGACCACAATGGAATTAAGTTAGGTATTAACAATAGAAGGATTGGTGAAAGCCCAAAATATTTCCAACCTGAATAATACACTTCTAAATAACTCAAGGGTCAAAGAAGAAATCACAAGAGACTTAGAAAATATTGTGAAATGGATGAAAAATCCCCACAATATATGAAAACGGATGGCAAGTGGCAAAAGCTGTGCTTAAAGGGGAATTTATAGCTTTAGATGCCTTGTCAGAAAAAAGATAGGTCTTAAATAACGTAAGCTTCTACCTAAAGAGGCTAGAAACAGAAGAGTAAACTAAACCAAAAACAGAAGAAAGGAAACAAGAAAGATGAGCAGAGCAATCAAGGAAATAGAAAACCGAAAAACAGCGAGAAAATCAAAGAAGCCAAAAGCTGGTTCTTTAAACGTTAACAAAATTGACAAACGTTTAACTAGACAGCCAAAGAAAAATCAGAGAAAAGACACTAAGTTACCAAAATCAAGCATGGGAAAGGGGGCATCATTACCAACCATGTAGAAGTTAAACAGATTATAAAGAAATACTACAAACAGCTTAATGCTAACAAATTAAACAACTTGGAGAAAGGGACACAGTCCTAGAAATACACAAGTTCCAGAACTGACTCAAGATGAAACATAAAATCTGAATGGGGCTGTAACAAAGAAACTGAGTTAATAACTTAAAATCTTCCCACAAGAAAAGCCCAGACCCACAAGGCTTCACTGGATAATTCCACCAAATATTTAAAGAAGAAATAATACCAGTCCTTCACAAACTCTTTCAGAAAATGGAGGAGGGAACGCTTCCCAATTCATTTGTTCCTCAGTTTATCCCTCATTAAATTCATACAAAAATTCTTCATAAAATATCAGCAAACTGAGTCCCACAACATGTAAAAAGGATTCTGTACCATGACCCAGTGGGATTTATCCTAGGAATGCAGGGTTAGTTGAACATCCAAATATCAATTAGTGTAATACTCCATATTAACAGAACAAAGGGGGTAAAATCACATGATTATCCTGCAGAAAAAGCATTTGGAAAAATCCAGCGCCCCTTGATGATAAAAACTCTCGACCAACTAGAAATAGAAGGAACCTCTTGAAGCTGATAAAGGACATCTCTATAACTCCACAGCTAACATCATACTTAACGGGGGGAAAAAAAACCACAACTGAATGTTTTCCCCTTTAAGATCAGAAACAAGGCAAGAATTTCTGCTCTCACCACTTTTATTCAACATTTTCCTGGATGTTCTAACCAGAGCAATAAAGCAACGTAAATAGTCAAAAGCATTCAGATTCAGAATGAAGACATTAAACTATCTTTATTCACAGACGACACGATCCTTTATGTAGAAAATCCCCAGGGATCCATAAAAACACTATTAGAACTAATAGACAAGCTTAGGAAGTCTGCACAAGACAAGATCAATATACAAAAATCAATTGTATTTCTATATACCAGCAACAAACAATCCAAAAACGAAATTAAGAAAACCATTTCATTCATAATAGCATCAAAAGAAACAAAATGCTTAGGAATAAAGTTAACAAAAGAAGTGCAAGACCTACAATGACATCTACCAAACTCTGCTGAGAGAAATGAAAGATGCTCTAAACAAATGGAGAAACATCCCACGTTCGTGGATTGGGAGACACAACATCATCAAGAGGGCAGTTCTCCACAAACTAAGCTACAAATACAATGCAATCCCCACCAAATTCTCATTAGGGTTTTTTGCAGAAATTTCTAAGCTGATCCTAAATTTTATATGGAAATGCAAAAGGTTTAGAATGACCAAAACAATTTTTAAAGAGAACAAAGTTGGAAGACCAATACTACCTGATTTTAAACTTACTATTAAGCCTCAGCAATTAAGACATTGGGGCATTCGTGGAAGGAGAGATTTATAGATCAATGGAACAGAATTAAGAGTGCAGAAACGAACCCTTATGTCTATGAGTAATTAATTTTTGACAAAGGTGCCGAGACAATTCAATTGGGGAAAGGATAGCCTTGTGTCCAGAATATATAAAGAACTCTCGAACTTAAGAAGAACACCAAAAAAAATAAAGCAAGCAATTTAAACATGAGCAAAAGAATTGAATAGACATTCCACCAAAGAGTGTATGCAAATACGCAAATAAAAAGACATTCGATATCATTAGTCATTAGGGAAATGCAAATTAAAACCACCATGAGATTCTACTACACACCCACTAAAGTGACTCTAATAAAAAAGACAGATGTGAGAAAGACATGGAGAATCTAGAACTGCATACGTGGCTGGGGTGGAATGTACAATGAACGGCACAGCTGCTTTGGAAAAAAGTTGCTAGTTTCTTAAAAAGTTCACATAAAACTCTGCACGACACACTCAGTGCCCCGGAGCCTTACTCCGCTCATCTGTAAAGCGGCAATGACAATAACAGTGCCCACCTCACGGGGATGTGAGAGCAATTCCACTCCAAGGAACCCACCCAAGAGAAAGAAAACATACACCCCCACGATCACGTGTGTCGATGTTCATAGCACTATCATCCATAATAGCCCCAAACTGGAAACAATCCAGATGTCCATCAACTGGGGAACGGATAAACAAAAGGTGGCAGATGCACACAAAAAAGTGCTATTTATCAATAAAAAGGAAAGAATAACTGACGCATGCTACAATACGGACAAAGCTCAAAAACATCATGCCAAGTGGAAGAAAGCCAGACTCAAAATGCTACATGTTGTATGATTCCCTTTATTTGAAATGTGCAGGAAAGGCAAATGTATTGAAACAGAAAGCAGAGCGGTGGCTGCCCGGGGCTGGGGCTGGGGGTGGGGGTGGGCTGCAAATGGGCACAGGCTGGGGTGATGGCCACGTTCTAAAGCGGGATTGAGGGCTGGCTGCACAAATCTATAAATGTACCAAAAATCAGTGAATGGTACACGTAAAATGGGTGGATTTTGCAGTGTGTAAACTATACCTCAATAGAACTGTTTTAAAGAAAGAAATGTGTTTCGGGCTTTCATCGTTCATTCGTTCAACTACCGTTTCTTGAGGGTCTTCACTGTGCCACCTCTGTTAGCTGCTGGGCACACGAGGGTGAAACAGTAGTGCAAGAAGCTCAGGATGCTCCTGGTTCTCCCGCCTTCAGACCCAGACTAGAGCCTACACCACCCGCCTCGCCGGGTCTCCAGCTTCAGACAGCAGACTGCAGGACCTCTCAGCGCCCGCGATCGCAGGAGCCGACACCTAGAACGAGACCTGTTACGAGGCAGGGGCTCACAGGACGTCACATCTCTCCATCTCTCCTGCTGCTTCTGTTTCTCTGAGGACCCCGAAGGAGAGAACCAGACGGAGGGCTCCTTCTCGAGCACACCTTGGGGCTTCGCCATAGCAGGTCATTCTTTTCGGGAGCCTCGTGCTCATCTTGCCGATTCCTTGTTCTTCCGTTGCTTGTCGTCCACCACCAGGCTCTCCTTTGCCACTTGCTTGTGACCGAAGCAGCTCCCCGGCTTCAGGAAACCCCGCACCTTTGCTAAGAGTCACAGCTTCCCTTGCCATCCGTCTGCACTGTGTTTGCCTGATTTTAGAGAAAGTTCAAGAATCCAGACATCAGAGGGACACTGGCAACCCTGACTCGACAGGTGAGAGATCCTCCTGTTCAGACATCAGGGTGGTGACTGGGGACCAGCTCATAAGTGTCAGCTGTTCTGGATTCCTAGGGCAGCCTTAACAAATTACCCCAAACTGGGTAAACAACAAAATTTATTCTCTCTCAGTTCTGGCAGCCAGAAATCCAAAATCAAGCTGTTGGCAGGTCCTTTTGGAAGCTCTAGAGAAGAATCCACTTCCTGGCCTCTTCCAGCTTCTAGAGGCTGCCTGCATTCCTTGGCTTCTGGCCCCTTCATCCATCCTCAAAGCCAGAAGCCTGGCACCTTCCAATCTCCCTGTGTCTGGCCTCTGCTTTCATCGTCGCATCTCCTTCTCAGACCTCCCGCCTCCTTCTCAAAAGGACCCTTGTGATTACCTTGGGCCACCTGGCTATTCCAGGATCATCTCTCCATCTCCATCTTTAACTTTTTCAGATCAGCAAAGTCCCTTTTGCCATCAGAGGCAACTATTCACAAGGTCCGGGGACTAGAGAGTGGACATCCTTGGGGGCCACTATTCCACCTCTCGCAGCCACCTTCACCTCCCCCCCAGCCACCCCCTGCTCCTGGCTCTCCCTAGTGCCTGGAGCCCGCCTCATGTCTGTCAGGCCTCTCTTCCTCCTCTGATCAACCAACCGCCCATGCCCCGCAGCCCTGTGCCCTGGGCCCTGTGCCCTGCTCAGGGACGAGCTAATCCACGCTGAGAACGGAATGATTCCCCCCACCGCTCAATCTCTTACTTGCTGCGTGACTTTCACGAAGTCACAGAACATCTCGGAATCTCAGCCCACGCTCTCAAGGATAAGCCTCCGGCTCCCTGTCATGTCCACTGTGCGGGAAGGGATGTTCTCCTCTGCTCAGCCCCTCCAACCACTCCCTGCAGGTAGTCACGGCCCTGACAGGTGACTGGGCCATGTGGACAGGTGGGCGGCACCCAGAGCATCAATTTCATGAAAATCTGCCTGGATTCTGCTCTTAGGGGTGAGTGGACAAATGGCTCATGACGTGGCTTCCCCGTGTCCACTTCTTTCTCCAGCAGCCATCCATAGGTGGTGAGTCCAAGACACAGGTTCAAGACGAAGAAGTTCTCTCAGGGGCCTTGAAGCCGAGACACGTGCACTACCCCAGCATTTATGGGGATCCCACATTCTGGTGTTGGGCGTTTGTGTCACAATGATGAAGCGGGCACAGCTCCCTCAGGAGCCCCAAGAGGAGGAGAAGGGCTTGGCAAGGCCAGAATTGTGCATTTCTGGGTCCCAGACTATTTAATAGCATCAAAACCCAACCACTGTTACTCCTAATACCGACCCAATAGGCTGTTGTGGGACTAAATGTAACCCGAGGGAGCTTTGTAAGGAGTGAAAAATAAAGCATAAAACCATAATGGACCAAGCGTCCATCGATGGATGAATAGATGAACAAGATGTAGTCCACCACACAATGGAATATCATTCAGCCTTAGAAAAGGAAGGAAATTCTGACACATGCTACGACATGGGTGAACCTGGAGAACGTTGTGCTCAGTGAAATAAACCAGTCCCATAGGACAAATACTGTATGATTCCACTTATATGAAGTCCCTAGAGTAGTCAAATTCATAGAGGCAGACAGTAGAATGGTGGGGGCCAGGGGCTGGGGAGGGGGAAATGGGGAGCTATTGTTTAATGGGGAAAGAGTCTCAGTTTTGCGAGATGAACAGAGCTCCGGAGACGGACGGAGGTGAAGGCTGCACGACGATGTGAGTGCACTTACTGCTATTGCACTACACACTTACAAATGGTTAAGAGGGCAAATTTTATGTGATGTGTGTTTTACTACAAATTTTTTTAAACGCAGTGGATTCTCACCGCCTTCATCTTCTTTCCTATCTTTCTTATCCTCGTCTTCATCCCCATAATGGATTCGGGCTTAGACGGCTCACAGTGCCCACCCACATGGTGATTCTGATCCACTGGGGCCGGCCACCTGGAGCTCATCCCTCGCGATCAAGGCTTAATGGAAACTGCACCTGATCGATTAGTGATGTCTGCCACGGCTCAGGGAATGTCAGCAGCTGTGTGGCTTGTTTATTAGTCTTTTATTAAGCTGTTTTGCCTCCCAGGGATGTTTAACTTTAACAGGAGGATTTGAGAGCCACATGTTAAATGCTGGAATTTCCAGCACATGTATGATGGGAGAAGCCATTTGGGGGAGGGAAACGAGAAAGGAGAGGGAAGTTTCATGGAGCCCCACGTGAAACTACGAGAGTGGTTTCCAATTCCACACAGAGGTCAGGTCTACCACGGAACCTTCCACCCCCCTGCAGGATATCTGATTTTCTGTGCAGAGTCGTGGGGGATTTTAAAGTCTCCCTCTTCAAATGGATGAAATCAAATATGGCAGGCTGTCAAAGCAAGTCGATTTCAGTAATCACACGGCGATCCCGTCAGGGGAGCATGCGAGGAGGTGACTGACCATATGATTGAAATACACTTGTGCTAAAAATGTTTTAAAAGCCCTTCTCTTGATTTATATCCAAAAGAAAATATCGCAAAGGAGAACGAGTTTTCAACTCAAGTGGCACTTACGCCTGATCTAACTAAATTAGCTCTTTCGAATGGGTGGTTTTGCTCTGATGCCTGTAATAAAAATAACAATAATGCCCATTTAGAGGGTGTTTTATCCTCTCCAAAGCACAGATCTTCTGCGGTGTACCATTGCCCTCATTCCTACAGCAAGGTGACAGGCACGGAAAGGGGGGCAGCTGAGGCCAAGAGTGTCCAGCGGCTGATCGCATTTGGTAAAATCAGCGAATTTCACATACACAAGAAAGCCGATTTCAGGTGCTCTGAGGCCTGAAGACACAGGGGCTAGAAGCCAGGTCTTCCTTTCTGTCACGGGCTGAATTGTGATGCGCTGGTACGCTGAAGCCCTAAGTCCCAGAGGGATGGTATTCAGAGGAGGGGCCTCTGGGTGATTAGGTTACATGAGGCCGTGAGAGGGGCCCCCCTGGATGGGATTTGTGCCCCTATGAGGAGAAGAGACCCCAGAGTCCTCTCTCCCTCGGCCGCGTGAGGACACAGCAAGAAGGCGACCATCGACAAAGCCCAGGAGAGAGCACTCGGCAGACACAGAAACTACTGGCACCTTGATCTTGGACTTCCCAACATCAGAACTGTGAAAAATAAATGTCTGCTGTTTAAGCGCCCGTCTGTGGCGTTTTGTTTTGGCAGCCGAGGCGGCTAAGGGACCCTCTTTTCTCTGAGGTTTGAGTTGGGCCTTGCTTGGCTTCCACTCTCAGGCTGCGCTGACCATGGGTGGCCTCGGGACACCTCCCCTCTCGCTGGAGACCACTGCTCTCTCTCTGGTTTGCCCGCCTGGAAGTCATATGGGCAAAAGGAAGTGATCTGCCCGACACCAACTGCTCGCCATTCCCACCCCTCTTCTCCCACCACCCCCACATCCTCCCCTAGTTTTCAGGCAATTCCTCTGCGCTCATTCCTCTGCCCCTCTGCCCAGGCTAATTCCTGCCTACCCTCCTTTCAAACTGATGCTTGTTCAACATCGCCTCCTCCAGGAAGCCTGCCCTAACGACCCACACTCTCAGGAGGGTGGTGGTCCCCCATCCTCCTGCAGCCTCCCGCAGGCCCCATTGCTCTGTGTTGTCAGTGTCTGCACGTCAGCATCCTCCACTGGACTGAGAGCTGTCCAGGGAGGAGCCTGGGAGTTATCCCCTTTGTGTCCCAGCATCCAGCGCAGAACAGGCTCATAGATGCTTACAGACCTGAGCTCAGCCTGGGCCTCGCTGGTCACCGCCTGCAAGCCCAGCCCTATCACAGGCTCTGGGAACAGATGGGAACAGACCGTAATCCAAATCTGGGGGGATTTGAGGAGCCTGGAATCCATGCTAGGTGGCTGGTCATTAGTTCACAGCCCAGCTTCTGGTTCAAGGATCCTACTACCATGACTTTATAAATCAAGTCCCTACCCCAAACCTGCCCCCACACGGGTACCAGGGTCCAGATCCACCCCGAGCCCCAGCCCTAAAATCACAGCCAGGACTGTTTCTGAGCGAGTCCCATGTGCCAGCCCACTTGCCGCCCTCTACATGCATCACTGCCTTCGGTCTTGGGTGACAAGCATTGTCATCCCATTTCACAGATGAAGAAGCTGAGGCTCCCAGAGGAACCTGCCCAGGCCCCCTGGCTAGCAAGTGGCAGAGCTGGGATTGGATCCCACATCTGTCTGACTCCAAAGCCAGAGGTTCCTACCCAGTGTCTGGACCACCACGAAGGCAGCTGGGTCCGTGGCAGAAGGGAGTGGGGCCACGGCCCAAAATAGCCAGGCATTGTCCCTTGTTCTGGAACTCGGGTCCCAGGACCAGCAGCTTCTCTGCAAAAGCTCTCACTGGCTCACACAGGAGTGAGCTTTTCTTTCTTTCCACCCTTGACGCTTTTATGTCGAGATTATTTTAATTACAAGTGACAGCATCCCAGGCTAAGGGCACAGGACGGGCAAAGGCACGGAGGTGTGGATCAGCATAATAAATTTAGGAAGCTATAAATAATTCAGGGGGGATCTGCAGTGCAGTGGGCAGGGGAACTGCACGGCCGGCCTGAGGCTGGAAACGGGGTGGGGGCAGAGCTCTGAAGGGCTTCAGATCTTGCTCTATGGGCCTGGGAGTCGCTGTGGGATCTTGAGACAGAGAGGGTTCCACCCCTATTGCCCTTCAGAAAGCACCCGCTGGCAGCTGCCCGGCTGGTGGACTGGCAGGTGATTCTGTGCCTCGACTGTGTGATTACTAGCTGGCACCTCTTCTCTCCAAGAAGCGTCAGCCCCCGGGGCCGTGCCAGGAGGAGCTGAGCGCGGTCCCCCCAACAGCAGCCTCCTGGGACGCAGACCTGGACTCGCCTGCCCTCCCCGGGTTCCCAGGCTTTCTTACTTCCCCTCAGGAGCCCTCTGCCCCCGCCCTCCTCATTCAGTTTGGTGATACAGAAAATGAGGGGGAAAGAAAACAGGCCAGGACGTGAAAGGGCACTTGCTTTCATTACAAAAACAAATGAGGCCCCCGAAAGCCAGGGAGCTTACGCTGGCAGCGATTCCAAGACTCCCTGGATGAATAATATATGAATAATCATATAACTTCGCACTTTTATATGAATAATCATATAACTTTGAGCTTACTCCAAGGGCTTTGGCCCCTTTGAAGATCATAAATTTGATTCAGGGAACATTTGCTAAACCCTTCCTCTCTAAGCTAGGCACTGGGCAATGCCAGAATCATCCAGCATTCTGGAAAGATCTGCGAGCCGCTGTGTGGGTGCCTCACTCAGAGGGCTAAGGATGGGGGCTCAGTGAAAGGGCTTCTGCACAGGCGTGGGCTGGGTCTGAGGAAGCTGCAAGGGAAGGTGTGGCTCTCCAGGGTCAAGGGCAGGAGATGTCGCCACTCCTGGGTCTGAAGGGCTGAAGGGCGGGGCTGCCAGTGGGGAACAGTGCAATCTGAAGCCGAGGGAAGGGCCTCGGGGCAGGAGCTGTGGCCCCAGGAGAAGGGCACAGCCGCTTGCTGAACCAAGTCCAGGCAGGAAGGAAGCAAAGGGAGAAACACCCCGGCCTCTCTCTGGCCCCGCCATCCATTCTGCTGGTGCCTCCCGTTGGCTGGACCCAACAGGAACGCAGAGGCCAACCGCCTGGGTGGCACATCTGTAGAGGTGACTTCTGGGCCCGGAGTAGGGCGGGATGGGCAGTGAAGGGATCTGAGGGTGTCGAACAGACAATGGACTGCACGCTGGGGAGAGTGTGCCCTTTCCCGGGCGCTAGAGGTACAAGACAAGGATTGCATTTGGTCCTCATGACACCCCTGAGGACATGGATACAACTCTTCTGTCATTTTACAACCCCACAAACTACAGCTTCCGGAGGGGAAGGAGTTATGGGCTGAATTGTGTCCCTGCAAAATTTACACTCTCAGTTCCTAACTCCAGCGCCTCAGAAGGAAACTGTCCTTGGAGACTGGCCTTTAAAGAGCTGATGAAGGTAAAATGAGGTCATCAGGGTGGGCTCTGATCCAATCTGTCTGGCGTCCTTGTAAGAAGAGGAGATTACGACACAGACACACGTGGAGGGATGACCAGGTGAGGACACAGGGAGGACACGGCCATCTCCAAATGAAGGAGAGAGGCCTCAGGAGAAACCAACCCTGCCCGCACCTTGATCTGGGACGTCCAGCCTCCAGAACTGTAAGAAAATTCACTTCTGCCGCGTAAGCCCTGGGTCTGTGGTACTTTCTTACACAGTCACAGGAAACGAATACAGAGGGACTCGCCAAAAGTAGGCTTTCCTGGAGAATGGCCACTGTTTTCCCAAGTGGTAACACCAACCGAAGGCTAGTTTCGGGGAGAGAATGGAAAGGAGCATCGGGAGGAAGTCAGACTTCTAAGTTTGTTCTAAGAGCGTGGTTTCCAGCCTTCCCGGGAGGGCTGGCCATTTCTGGGCGCCGTCTCTGTGCCAGGCATTGTCACCTGTACCTGGCTTCATCTCCTAACGCCCTGAATGACGCTGTCCAAATGTCACACTTCACAGGTGAGAGATGAGAGGTTGAGTGACTGGTCCAAAGTCGCACAGCAGATCTGAGATGGGAACTCAGGCCTGTCCAACTCTAAACCCTGCACGCGTTTACACGTGAGGGAAGTGCACAGAAGCAGATGCGGAGAGAAGGCTGCCACCTAACGCTCCAGTTCCCGGAGTAAACCGAGAAGGAAGCACCAGGGACGGACGGACACGCCCTCCACAGGCCGAACATCACTTCGTCCTCTGGCCCTGAATCCCTCACACTATTAGCAACTGGACATCGGGAAGCCATGTTCTGACTCCAACACGCTGCCCCAGATGTGTTAAAACCTCAGGGCTGTTTAATGTGCTTTGTGCTTCATGATTCATAGATGAGGCCGCTGAGAAAGCCCGGCCGGGCAGCCCTGGCGAGCACGTCCACGGAGGGGCAGCTACGGAAGTTCTTTCTGGTCTACTTAGCAAGCGGACCAGACTCTGTTTCTGGAAACCTTTGAAGAGACTTCAGAGAGAGTTCAGTGACTTTATTCAGAGCGGGAACCCGGGCTTGGCGCCCTGCCTTCCTGATCATCTCTCACGCGGTGATTCTCAGAACCGCTCAGGGCGGTGAAATGCACCGATGATTAACCCGAAACAGAACCCACCAGAGACGCTCCGGTTTCAGCTCCCTGGTAAACTCTGGACATCAGCCATGTTTGTCCTTGTGGCACAGGCCTGGACTGCTCCATGGCCAGGCCCTGTCCGGCAGCTTCCAATTCAGAGTAAGTTCCCAGCAGCCAGCACTAGTCCGGTTACAAAGCCCATTCGCCGTGAGGGGACCTGTGGGGCCCCCTGGGGATGAGGGGGCAGCCAGGGACTCCCGTTTACAGATGAGCAAGCTGAGCTACCGGCCAAGTGGCTCCAGGCACAGTTAACCGTAGGGCCAGGGCTGGGCCTCCCCTTCCCTTCCCCCTCCCTCCTCTGAGCTCTCTCGTCCGGCACCAAGGACCCCCGTTCCCCTTTCCGACGGGGACTGGCGTGCTGGGGAGGAAATGCTAATGGAGCCGCCAGGTTAATAACAATAACTGCCTGTGATGGGTTAAACTGTGGCCTCCCAAAATTCATACACTGAAGTCCTAACCCCCAGGGCCTCAGAACAGGGCCTTATTTGGAAATATTGTTGCAGGAGTAATTAGTCAAGATGAGGTCATGCCGGAGCAGAGTGGGCCCTAATGCAATATGACTGGTGTCCTCATAAAAGGGGAAATTTGAAGACAGACTCACACACGAGGAGAACGCCAAGTAAAGATGGAAGCAGAGATGGGGGTGATTCTTCTAGAAGCCAAAGAACACCAGAGATTGCCAGCAAACCCCCAGAAGCCAGGGGAGAGAGGCGTGGAGCAGACTCCCTCAGAGCCTCATGAGGAACTAACCCTGCAGGGTCCTCAGCTCAGACTTGCAGCCTCCAGAACCAGAACGGGCTCTATTTCCGTGTATCAGCCAGCCATTCGGGGTCCCTGTTACAGCAGCCCCAGGACACCGACGCACTGCCCTTCGCTCAGCAAGGGTGAGCCTTGAGCTTTAGGCTGCAGTCCAAATGTGGGCCACTCCCTGCTGGCCGCGTGCCCACGGCTGGGGCTCCCAACCACTCTGCAATCCAGGCTTTGCGGGCTAAGGCTGCCATCACAGCAAATTCTTACCTCTCAACTCAAAATGGCTTAAACGATCATGAAAAGGCTTAGCCTCATGCAACAGGAGGTCTGAGGTGTGGCCACTCGAGATGTCACTGGGACCTGGAGCAGAGAGTCCAGTGGAGCCCCCTGCAGCCCCCTGACCCTTGGAAACTGTGAGAGAACAAAGTGGTGTTTTAAGCTGCCAAGTGTGGTAATCTGTTATGCAGCAATAGCAAAGTAACACAGTGTGGGATAGTGAGGAAGGAGAGCAAGACCCCTCCTCGCAGGGGATGGGAGAAATGATGGCCCCCTCCTGGAGAACATGGTTGAAATGACTGCACGGATCCACGTGCATCAACACAGGTCAGTCTCCACAAACATCGCGCGCCGTGAGCTGAGCAAGTCGCTAAAGGAATGAGAGTGCAACCCTTTATGTAAATACGGGATGACACTATGTATCCTTACAGACAACAGTGCAGTGTAATGTAAGTACCAAACCTCGTGGGAATGACATCAGCAACCTGGGGACACTGGTGACTTCCGGTGAGGGAAGGAGTGGGGAGAACGGCTTAGCACCCATTCTGTGTCGGCCACGTTCAAGTCACCTGTTTGTTTTGGAGAGACAGAAATCTGAAAACATACACTGTGTCGATGGTGGGTGCATTGCGCTTTTTAGTTATTTTCTCACTTTTTATGCACATTTTAAATGTTTAAAAATTTTTTCAATTGGTTGGAATACCTTTGGCCTGACATTTAAAATCCAAGGATTTTGACCAAACTTTGAGGAAATCTCCCAACGTCTTGTAGGACTCGTTCCTGCCAGTCTGCTGACTTACAGGTCCGTCCCTCCCTCCCTCCATCAGTCCAGCCGTCATGGCTCTCCGCGCCCGCCGCCTCTCCCTCCCGCTGCCCCCATCACTCACGTGTCACCTGTCACGCTCGAGGTCCTCCTCATGGACCACAGAGTCCTGGAAGGTTCTCCTCGTGAACCACAGAGTCCCGGATTTCCCTGAGAGTCAGGCGCTGACACGTAACGCTGCCTCAGGGGGTTTTGTGAGGTTTATGTGGCACGGCTTATGGGACGGCCTGTGATGATTGCGAGCACTGTTGGCTGTTCTCATGGATGGAGGGGTCCTGCCTACCTCATCGAGGTCGTCCACAGGGCAAGATCAAGGTCAGAGACCCCACCCCAGCCCCAACTCTCCCACCAGGGGTTGGGGTTCCATGTGCTGAGCCCCACCATGGGCCGGTTTTTCCACATGTCTATTTGCCCTCTCCCTTTCCACCTTCTCTCACCAGTGATAAAGTCACCCCATACTCAGCCTCCCATCTGCTTCTGGAACACCTCCTGACCCCCCTACCCCACTCCCCTCCTCTGCCATTTGCCTGGCTAAGGCTTTGAAGACTCAGCTCAGGTGCCACCTCCTCCAGGAAGCCTGCCCTGATCCTCAAGTGTGGGACTCTGGGCCCCTCCCCTCTAGAACAGCACCTACACGTTGCCTGCTCTGTGGGAGACAAGCATCGAATGAATGACTCTTACCATGGCCCATATGTGTGGCTGTCTCTCCTACTAGCCTATGAGCTCCCTGAGGGCAGTGGCCACGACTTATTCATCATGCTCAGGGCTCAGTGCAAAACAGACCCTCAAGGAATGAGGAATGAATGAATGAACAAATGAGGGAAGTGACTTGTCCAAGGCCGCATGCACGGCTGATGGCAGAGCCCGAACTCCCGATTAGCACATCTCACCACCCTCCCGGTGCCGGTGCAATAAACATATGCCAGCTCCTCCTGAGCAGACATCCTGAACTGTCTACGTGCCACGTTCTCCGACCCTGTGATAGCCCCCGGCCCAGCGCCCTCTGCAGGAGCCTCGGGCAGGGTGGAGAGGCCGGCCAGTGGTCAGCCCAGGCAAACTGGAAAGAAGCCGGCCTCCAAGATGCCTCTTCCCGAGGGAACCAGAGCTCCGGCTCCAGCCGGCGTCCCTGGGCCAGGACGCCCAGGCCCTGAGAGGGGAGGTGTGGCCACTCTGCCCAGGGCCCTCTGTAGCCTCGGACCCAGCGCCTGGCCTGGACTTGGAACTCAGGGTCATTTTTCCAGATCCTCAAGTTGGACTTTTTTTTAAGGTAGAAAGAAAATTTTTAATGTAGAAGTAACTCATGTTTGTTGTGAAGAAGAACCCCGACAGTTGAGGGACACAAAGTGAGAAGCTGACGCGCCATCCACCCCCAGCCCAGCACGGAGAACGGCGGCGTGTTGATGCTTCCAGATGTTGCCTCCCCGCCCCCACATCTATTTATCTCACGACGCCTGGATTAAACCCTCCATTCTGTCCTCTAATCCCCATGAAGCCCTATGTGCTTCGTCTAGAAGTCGAGTCTAAAACACAGAATCCAATACACAGCATTTGCAATGATGTGGTTAAGTAAATATTATCCACCGCCCAGAGACAAGAAACGGTATAAAACCCGGAGAAAAAGTGTAATCCTAGGCATTAAAATGACCACTCAAAAGAGAATCTATTTGGGCCAATGTAAGAGCATCCTCTTTCATTCTTTAATTCAACAAACATTCATTGAGAACCCATTACGGAGCCTCACTACTGGAACCACTGGGAATAAGCGGTGACCAGCACTAACACTCTCTTGAGCTTATTTTCTAGTGGAGGGAGGGAGAAAATAAACAGAGAAATAAATAAAACTCTGGAGTATGTTGGGCACCGAGTTCCAAGGAGAAAACAAGGCAGGGAAGGGAGCAAGGCATCGGGGGAGGGGGTCTGACCAGACCCTGGCTGCTGCCCAGTCTCCTGGCCCCCTCCCCCCTCTCTCTCGGTGGGCACCCACCTGTCCCCAGGCCCCTGCACCTTCCGGATGGAGAAGACACCACACCCGGAGCTGGGATCTGGCTCCCCGAATGGCCAGCAAGGCGCTGGATGAAACAGTGTGGACCCATGAGGGAATCAGCTCCCTGGGTGTGAACCCTGACCGATGAGACATGGGATGAGAGAGAGGTCAGCGGATACGTCTCCCCTCCACGCTCCCACCCATGGACTCTTCCAAAATATGACTCCTTCCCGAAAACTTTCTGGAGAATTCCTGTGTGCCACGCAAACATGGTCACTGAGCAGCCTCCTGTGCATCACAATTCACTGTGAAACTGGTGACAGTGGTTCCCTTCTCCTCGTCCTCAGCACCCTGGGCTTACACCTCCCAAATGCAGCATTAATCCTATCCGAATCCTAGCCTCAGACTCTGCTTTCCAGAGGACCACAGTTCAAGCAAGATGCAATTTTAAACACTCCAAAAGGTACCGTCCTCACTAAGAAAGAGCATTTGACAAAAACCTCAAAGAGCTGAGAGGAGAAGCCGTGTGGATATTTGAGGAAAGGGCATTCTAGGCAGAGGAAACAGCCAGTGCAAAGGCCCTGAGGCAGGAGCATTTCTGGTGGTTTCTAAGAACAGCAAAGAGGCCAGGGTGGCGAGAACAAGTGAGCCAGGAGAAGAGGAGTCAGAGATGCAATCAGAGAGGAAGCAGGAAGGCAAAGTCTGAGTGAAGTGGGAGCCACTGGAGGTCTTTGACTGTGGGGCAACATGATCTGACCTAAAGTTTTAAAAAGGTCACTCTGGCCGCTCAGTTGAAAATAGACCATGGGAGGCAAGGGTGGAGGCAGGGAGACCAGACAGGAGGCTGTTTCCGTGACCCAGGTGTCAGAGGGTGATGGCTTGAATCAGGATGCAAGATGGAGGGAAAGGAAAGACTAGAAGAGGTATTCTGGATACGTTCGGATGGTACAGTGAACAGGCTGTGCTGACACACTGGATGTGGGACATGAGAGGAAGATCCGACTCAAGGATTACCCCAGGACTTTCAGTCTGAGCAGCTGAAAGGACTAAGATCAACTAAGATGGAAAAAAAGAGGGAGGAGCAGTGTGGGGGCAAAGGGCAGAAGTTTGTGTTTAGATACGGTAAGGCTGGGTATCTATTATACATCCAAGAGGGAAGGTCACATAGGCAGCTGGACACACAAGGCTGGAGTTGAGGGAGGGACCAAGGATGAAGATAGACATGTGAGGGCCTGTGTTTATAGGAAGCAAATGCTTCGAGACTAGATAACAATGCAAGATAAAAAGCATAGATTAATACGAGAAGAGTCTGAGAACTGGATGGCTGGGTTGGTGGGTGGGTGGATGGACAGATGGGTGGATGGGTGGACGGATGGATGGGTGGATGGGTGGATGGGTGGGCAGGTGGGTGGATGGATATTAGAATGGATGGATATTTGTCAAACAGACGTATAAACGAATAGATAGGTAGATGGATGAATGCATGGGTATTTGTTAGACAGATGGATGCGTGGACAGGTGTTAAAATAAGTGGACTTTGTGGGATGGGTGTTTTAATGCACAGACACTTGTTGGATATGGATGATGGGGTGGATCCATGAATAGATGAATGGGCGGTTCTTCTGGGAATTTTCAAAATGCTTTAAGTTCTTAAAATGCAAGTGTCCACGAAAGATCATTTGTCAGCCTCATTTCTCTGAATGAAAATGTCTCATAGTTGGGAAGCTATTTTTGAGAAGAAAGGGGACCAGGTTAGGAGCCCAGGCCTGCCTTCAGGGAACGGGCCAGGAGGCAGTTCAACGGCTCGGAAGCCTCCATCAGTTGAGCACTAACTGCATGGAAGGCGCTGTGCAAGACACTTGGCACACATCGCATTGCTAGTCTCCACAAAGCCCCTATGACTAGGATGACTGTGAAATTTATTGTCCGAACCAAACAGGGACACTGTTGAGATGAAAGCAAGCACTATCAACACACACATAAGCCAGGGCTGTCTCAGGCCACGGAGACATATGGTCCCCTATCTGTGCTGTAACTTTCATTATCCTCACTTTAAAGACGAGGACGCTGAAGCTCGGAGTTCAGTAGCGTTCAGAAGGTCACCTCCCTTCTCACTTGCCCACTTCCCATCGTTCTCAGCCACTAAACGCATCCACCTGACTGGGCAGCACCCTCTCCAGGGCCAGCACCCCTGACCTCGGACACCACTGCCCCTCAGGGGGATGCCCACGCTGCTCCGCGTGACCCGCCGTGGCACTGAGACCCTGGCTCCCCACCGCGCGTCAGGCCCTCATTTGGGTGAGGCTAATTCAGCTGCCCTCCTCTGTTCTCAGGTCACATTCTTCCCGACTTCAGTGTCTAACTCGGGGGGTGGAAGGGTGCAGCGCTGCCAGGGGTCGCTTGCAGTGCCCAGGTCCCCACTCAGGGAGCAGCTGAGAAGGGAATCGAACACGGACATCTCTATTCCAACACCAGGCCCTTACTTTTTCCTTTTTTGAAGAATAATTGATCACTAACTGGATAATTTATTGAACAATTTATCAACAATTTATCACAAAGTAAACACTCAAAGTAAACACAAAGTAACCACTGCCCAGTCAAGAAATAGGTCAGAGCCAAGACCTCCGGAAGCCCCCTCTCCACGCCAGGCCCTCCTCCCAGGACAGCCCCTACCAGAAGGTAACTCCCTATCCCGACTTGTATGTCACCCACCTCCTTCCTCTGCTTTGTAGATTTGCCATCCAAGCCAGCGTCCCTAAACACTTACTGCGGTATAATTGACAGATGATAGACTGTACTTATTTAAGGTGTAAAATCGGTAAGTTTGGACTCTGCATACTCTGTGTCTCTCCCTCCTCCCAGCCCCTCTTATCCCTGGGAAACCACTGATCCGCTCTCTGCAGCCCTGAGTGACTCGTCTAACTCCAGAGAGTGCCCAGCCAGCCCCGGCTCTCTCCACAGGCCCCCCTGCAGTTCGCCTGCAGCCCAGCCCCCACTTCTCCGGACGGCAATCCACCTATGCTGCTGGCTCTGCCCGCCTGCCCTCCAGAGGGCTTCTGCTGCTTACCCAAAGACTCCGGACCGGCTCCAGTCTAGAAGACCCAGCCAACTCCTCTGCTGTCCGGCAGCTGAACCACACCTTCTCCAGCCCAGCGTCTGCAGTGTTGGCAGTTTTACCATAGGGTAGAGAGATGTGGTTTTCTTTTACTTATCCTGCTTGGGGTTCATAGAGATTCCTGAATCTATGGTGTACTGTCTTTGTTATGAGCTGAATTATCCCTGTTGTCAAAAAAAATTCTGATGTTGAAGCTCTAACCCCAGGCCCTCCAAATGTGACTGTATTTGGAGACAGGACCTTTAAAGAGACAATTAAGTTAAAATGAGGCTGTTAGGGTAGGCCCTGATCCAATATGGCTGGTGTCCAAGAGGAGATCAGGACACAGACAGCAGCTGCATGAGGACACAGTGAGAAGGCAACTGTCTGCAAGACAGGGAGAGAGGCCTCAGGAGAAACCAACCCTGCCAGCACCTTGATCTTGGACTTCCAGCCTCCAGAACCAAGAGAAAATAATTTCTCCTGCTTGAGCCACCGAGTCTGTGGCATTTTGCTACCGCAGTGCTTCAAATATTGCTCCTGCCCCATTTCTTTCCTTTTCTTCTGGAATTCCAACTATACATATGACAGATTTCCAACAGTATCCTATCTTCTATGTTTCCTACCCTCTTTCAGGAGTTTTCTGTCCTTTGACTCTGTGCCTCATTCTGGTTGTTTTCTTTTGACGCTTCTTCTGAGTCACCAATTCCCTCCGCAGCTGTCTTCAGTCTGCTGTTGAAGCCATCCTTTCGGTTCCTAATTTCATTTATTGTACTTTTGAGTTCTGTCATTTCCAGTTAGCTCTTTTTTTATAGTTTCCACCTCTTTACTGAAATTCTCAATCCTGTTTTTTATCTCTTTGAACATAGGAAACATAGTTATTTTAAAGCTCTCATCTGATAACTCCTTTATCTGGATTCCCTGTAGGTCTGTTCCTACAGTCTGTTGTTTCTGTAGATTTTTTTTCATATTGCCTTGTCTCCTTATGTGCCTAGTAATCTGTTATTGTGTCTGAATGCTGTATTTACAAAATCGAGGTTTAGGATGATGTTATGTCTGTCCAGAAAGGACTCACATTTGTGTCTGCAGCTTGTCCAGGGCACCAGCCACCCAGGACGATCTCACCACAATGTTGGGGATTAAGATCATGTGAAGCTGAAGTGCAGGGCCTGCCCATGTCCATCTACTGCTGGTTCACCCTCACCAATAAAGTGCAGCCCTTTGAGCCCTAACTTAAAACAACGCAGATTTACCAGGTCAGGTTCCCCTGGTGGCCCTTATATTAGTTTCCTGTGGCTGCTGTAACAAATTACCACAAACAACTCAAAACAACAAGCATTTATTTTTTACGATTCTAGAGGCCAGAAGTCTGAAATCGGTTTCACTGGGACAAAGTCAAGTTGCTGTCAGGGTTGCACTCCCTCCGGAGGCTCCAGGGGAGTGTCCGTTTCCTTGTCTTTTGTAGCTTCTAGCAGCTTCCCACATCCTTTGGCTCATGGCACCATCCTCCATCTTCAAAGCCAACAGCCAACATCATGCTGCCATAGTCACACTGCCTTCACCCTGTCTGTGTCTGCTCCCTCTGCCTCCCTCCTAGAAGGGCACGTATTACTGCTTAGGATTATCTCGCACCTGCAAAGTCCCCTCGCCAAGGATGGTAACACTCTCAGGTTACAGAGATTAGGACCCGATACCTTTGGGGGCATTTTTCAGCTGATTATGGCCCTGGACTCCAGCTCTTGTCCCCTCGCCATGTGAAGCTAACAAGGCACCACTCAGCATCTCAGAAAGCACACTCCAGGATGACGTGGCCCCAAATGCTCTGCTCCCCTCCCTGGGCCTGTGTCCTCCCCAAGTTCCTGCCCCATTGTTGTCACCGTGGCATTTTCTAGTTGTCCTCGGTGGGAGGGTTAGTCCCCCTCACCCTTCTAGGAAACAGTTCACCATGATCCTTCTACGATGAAGTGACAATGGGCAGGGGTCAGGCCCCAGGTGAGGGCTGGGGGTCAGATTTTTCTTCATGCCAGCATTGATAGTACAGTCATAATTTCCTTGACCTTTCTTTTTAAATTATCAACTCCTCATAATTTTAGAGCACTTTCTGGTTCATATTAATTATTCCATTAGTAATATTTACAGCCACTATTTATTAATTACAAGTCATGTGCCAGAGTCTAGGGAAGCACTTTCCGAATTATCCTCGCTTTTAACACTCACACTAAGCCTGCAGCGTGAGGACCACCGTCAGCAGCATGAGAAGGAGAAACAGGCTCGGCGAGCATGGACAGCCTGCCCAGGGTTGCACAGTCAGTGAGCAGCAAGCTGACACTTTGAACACAAATATTTCTGCCTCAAGAGCCCTGATGCTTCCTCATGCTGGGTCTACAAGGGCAGATCTGTGAGAGGCTCAAAGGATGCGGCACAGCGAGCAGGGGGAGGCGGGGAGCCAGGCCATCTCATTTCAAATCCTGCCTCTTCCTGTTCCAGTTCTTTCCCTTTTAAAATGCTTTCTCTGGCCCAGGTGAGTCAGGAACGGGGTCTTAGAACTTGGAAACAAGACCTGTTCAACCCATGTCCAAGAGAGACTTGTTCCTTCCCAGGGTTTCCAGAAAACTTGGCTCACACAAACCCCCTCCCCCCAGTAAGGGGGAGGTGACCTGCCCAGGGACAGAGACAAGGCGGCCATGTGGTCTGGAGTCCTGGAAGTCTCCAGACTCAATCCAGGGGCCCCCAAGTGTGGTGTCACAAAAGAAAACATCAGCCTAACCAAGGAGAGTCTCTGCTTGCTGGGACAGCAGCAGGGTAGACGGGAAAACGATGAACGACTTGACTGTGTTTAATCCAGCAACATCCCTGCCAGGACAGGAGATCTGCTGTTAGGAAGAAGAATTCCTGGGCGAGAGAGTGTTATTCCCCAGGTCGCAGCCTGATAGAAATAGCTGTTGGGAATGACTCATCTATGTGCTCCATTCCACTGCTTAGTGTGGGAAAGAAGGAATCCATCAATAACAGATCAATCATTGCAGCTTAAAAACTTCTGATAAATGAGTTCACCTAATAGCCAGATCCTAGTTTCTAAAAACATCCTCTAAAAGGAACCAGAGCTCCTAGGACAAATGGCTGGTTCCAGATCTGGGGCAAAGAAGGTATAGTGTGGATCTCCAACATCTTGCTGGTGTGACAAAGATTAGCTGATGAAGAATTCAAAATGATGGAGAGATGTCAAAAGGACAGGAGGGGCTCCCAGTGGCCAACTCTGGGATAAGTTGAACATTAAAAAGAATAATGACAATGATGGATTATAGTACATTGGGGGAAAAAAGAATCCATACATTGAGTGTGGGGTGGGGGAGAAAAAAACTCTTTTCAGAGTAATGGTTACTATTGAATGGAGACAGAATAATATAATTAGGAAATCACCATTTTGCAACCATCACTGTAGTCACTGATCCAGGCAAGGACTGTGGACAGATACGTAAGCTGCTGGGAGGAGGTCTCTTCATATCGATATAACCCTGACTAATACCGTCAGGCTGCGGTTGTGTAGGAAAACATCCTTGTTCCTAGGACATGCAGGCTAAAGCATCTAGGAGTGAAGCAGCATGACGTATGCAACTTACTCCCAAATGGCTCAGCAAACGAGCAAGTCGGAGGGAGAGTGTGTGAGACATATATTCTGTATAGATATTCTGTGTATACAGGTCCCGTGTGGGTGTATATATATATATATATATATTATGGCTCACGGGATTATGGAGGCTGGCAAATCCAAAATCTGCAGCGTGAGCCTGCAGGCTGGAGACCCAGGAGAGTCGATGGTGTGGATGGAGTCTGAAGGCAGTCTTCCGGAGAATTCCCTCTTGCTCAACGAGGCTGGTCTTTTCATGTGTGCGTGTGTATACAGAGAGAGAGAGAGAGAGCGCGTGCAGCTGTGGCTAAATGTTAACCACTGGTGGACCCAGGGAACAGCACAGATTTACATTGCTCTATTCTTTCAATCTTTCTATAGGCTTTAAATGTTTAAAATAAACATTTGGGGCGGGGAGGGGGAATCTTTTGATGTCTTCCCATTACCTTTGGGTTAAGTCCAGACTCCTAGCATATTCTGGGAGGCTGTGGGTGTTGGGGGCCAAACAAGCAGCACCCGACTTCCTTACCCTGGTTCCAAGCCAACTGAGAAAGAAGACAAAGGAGTCGGCAGATAGGAAACAAAATATCAGCTCAGTCATTGATGATCGATGATGCTGGGTTGGAAGGAATGGCCTGGTGAGAGCCACGAGGGAGCCCTGCTTCCAGCCTGGATTCGGAACAGCCCACGTGGGGAAAGTCTGGGTCTGCAGAGTCGGTTCGCCTTCCTGGGTCGCTGGTCCAGGTGGAGCAGGAAGGAGAGCACGCCCAAGGACTCCCCCAACGCCCGGACTGTCGGTATCAAGAAACGTGGACCAAAGAGAGTCAGTCAACTCACAGGTGAGCCCTCCACCCCCGTCCTCCATGAGGCCAGGGCCAGGTGTGGGTGCGCCCCGACGAAGGTTTCTGTCCGGCTCACACGGACTCGCCCACCTGTGCTCCGTGGTCTGCTCCTTCCTGGGCTGCCAGCAGCCCAGACCCACCATGGCCACCTTACTTAACGCTCCCTGCCTCTCTCGCCTGCTCTCTGAGGGCTGCGAGCCCCCTGCACAGGGGTGCTCCCCTCTCCCACAGCCCCACAGCTCCCCAGGCGCTGCTGGTGGTGCCCTTGCCTGGTGGACAGCCGTCTGGGGAAGGCGGCCAGCCAAGTGGCTCGAGCCCCACCACCCTGCATGGTGTCCACTTGGGCACAGAAAACTCGCTAACTTTGGCACAGCAAACCGCGCCCCTCTCCCCCCGCACCGCCTCCACAACCCTGGCTAAAACAAGCAGGAGGGTCAAACTAGAAACATAGAGACAGCTGCAGACAGCTGTGACATGCGTGTCAATTGACATCAGGGCCAAATGAACACACCTGCTACACCAGGGTCCCTCCCTGGAGGTGAGGCCGGGTTCCCACGAGTCTAGCCCAGCTGCTGACGCCTCTCTCTGGAATCCTTATAGTCTTTGGCCTCCTCTTGGGGCTCCAGCTCCGACGCTGGGAAACGCTGTGTCCAGCACCTGTGGTGTGGGCACGGGGGCTCTGAGGAGGACTTGCTGCTGGAGCCACTGGGACCTCTGCATCATTCCAAGCAGCCAAGGGGCTACGCTGTGACCAGCAGCCCAACCCTGGTGCTATGGGCCAAAGGAACTCTCACACTGGACCACGAGGGGACGGCGTGAGCCTGCTCCTCACAGCGCTGTTTGCAGTGGTGGGAGTGGGAGGTGACATGGAGACTCGCTCCCTGGGGCGCATGGTGCATTAGACCACAGAGTACGATGCAGCAGGGAGAAGCAGCAGAGAGGACTTTGAGAGACTGGATGCACAAACAGATGACAGCCAGTCCACACACGACAACAGAACTCAGATCAATCAACACGACACGCCACATTAACAAAACGAAGGATAAAAATCGTATGACCATCTCAACAGACGCAGGAAAAGCATTTGACAAAATCCAACATCCATTTATGATAAAACTCTCAGCAAAGTGGGTCTTATTTATTTATTATTACGTCAACATAATAAAGGCCATATATGAGCCATGGCCATATATGTACGATGTTAGTACAGCTAACGTCATACTGGATGGTGAAAAGCCGAAAGCTTTTCCTCTAAGATCAGGAACAAGACAAGGACACCCACTCTCGCCACTTGTATTCAACATAGTACTGTAAGTCCCAGCCAGAGCAATTAGGCAAGAAAAAGAAATAAAAGGCATCCAAATTGGAAAGGAAGGAGTGAAACTCTCACTATTTGCAGACGACATGATACTGTATATGGAAAAACCTAAAGACCCCACCAAAAAACTGCCAGAACTGATAAATGAATCCAGTAAAGTCGCAGAAAACAAAATCAACATACAGAAATCTGTTGCATTTCTATACACTAATAACGAATTATCATAAAGAGAAATTAAGAAAACAATTCCATTTACAACTGCACCAAAAAGAATAAAATACCTAGGAATAAATTCAACCAAGGAGATGGAAGACCTGTGCACTGAAAACTATAAGACGTTGATGAAAGAAATTGAAGAAGACACAAAGAAATGAAAAGAGATTTCGTGCTCATAGATTGGAAGAACTCACATTATTAAAATGTCCATACTACCCAAAGCAATCTACAGATTCAATGCAATCCCTTTCAAAATTCCAATGACATTTTTCATAGAACTAGAACAAATAATTCTAAAATTTATATGGAACCACAAAAGACCTCAAACAGCCAAAGCAATCTTGAGAAAGAAGAACAAAGCCAGAGGTATCACACTCCCAGATTTCAAATTATGCTGTAGTAGTCAAAACAGTATGATGTTGGCATAAAAACAGACACATAGACCAATGGAACAGAATAGTGAGCCCAGAAATAGACCCACACGTATATGGGCAATTAATTTACAACAAAGGAGCCAAGAATATACAATGGGGAAAGGACAGTCTATTCAATATATGGTGTTGGAAAAACTGGACAGCCACATGCAAAAGAATGAAACTGGACCCCTATCTTACACCGTACACAAAAATTAACTCAAAATGGATTAAAAATGTGAATGTAAGACATGAAACTCCCTGAAGAAAACAAGTGGCAAGCTCCTTGACATAAACAAAATGAAAAGGCAACCTACCGAACGGGAGAAAATAATTGCATATATTTGATAAGGGGTTAATACCCAAAATACATAAAGAACTCAACTCAATAGCAAAAAAAAAAAAATCCGATTAAAAGATGGGCAGAGGATCTGAATACACATTTTTCCAAAGAAGACACACAGATAGCCAACAGGTACATGAAAAGATGCTCAACATCACTAATCATCAAGGAAATGCAAATCAAAACCACTATGAGACAGCACCTCACACCTCAGGATAACTGTTGTCAAAAAGACAAGAAATAATAAGTGTTGGCGAGGCTGCGGAGGAAAGGGAGCCACGCGCGCTGTGGGCGGGAGGGAACGCAAGCTGGTGGAAATGAGTGAAGACGGCCAATCGTATGGTGATGGATGCTAACTAGATGTCTTGTGGTGATCGCTTTGTAGTGCATACAAATACTGAATTACACTGTTGTACACTTGAAACTGATGTTATATACCAATTTTACCTTGAAAAAATTTTAAAAGAAAAACAAAGAAACTCCTACAACTGACAACATACTTAATGGTGAAAGAATAAATATGTACCCCACGAGATAGGGAAAAAGGCAAAAATGTCTGTTCTCACCACTTCTCTTCTACCTTTTACTAGCACACCAAGCCAGCGTGGAAAAAAGGAAAAAAAAAAAAAAGCAAAGAATGAATAGCATACACATTTTACAAAGAAGAAATAAAACCCAACTTGTTTGCAAACAACATAATCAGGTACCAAAACAGAAATAGCACTCTGACCCACTGCCAGCAGCAGCCTGCCCATGAGACCAGACCTTATCCGCAGCGGCCGCCCAGGAAGCTGGTGGGGTCAGTCGGACATGCAGGAGGTCGGACCCTGTCTCCAGCGACACTCTAGGAGCCAAACGATAACCCGTACCAACAGCCAGGACTCCAGCAGTAACCGACAGCGTCCCCAATTTCTGTCCCCACGGCCACCTCAGACCAACCTGACAGAACCAGGCCCGCCCCCTCACAGTCACCTGGGACGCCCCCTCCCCAGGCCCCCAGCCCCCGTCAGGGCCCCCCTGCGCCCCTTTTTCTCCTCTTTGAAGTGCACCACTCCTCTGTCTGCCTCTGAGTCTCTGCCAAACGCAGGGGACGGTGGCCGAGGCCCTGCTCCAGCAGCGCCGAGGACACGGCCCCTGCCTTTCCAGTGGGGGTGGGAGCGCTTTATTTCCACAGTGCACAGAGAATAGGGACAAAGCTTTAAAAACACACAACTTAGTGGAAACTGTAAGCTGTATATCACACCCTCATTTACATGAATTCAGCTCACACACACGTATGTGCGTTCATCAAAGCCACAGCTGTAAGTGTGTAGGCGTAAGCTGTAAGCGCCAGGCCGGACAGCCCAAACCAGGAACAGCCCACACAGCAGACTCTGCAGAACGTGGAGGCGAACAACGGGGACCCTGAGTCCTTCTTTTTCTTGATCTGGGTGCTGATTATACAGGTTAGTAAATGTGCCGGAAGTCCTCCTGGCTGTGCCCTTACGATCTGTGCGCTTTCTATATGTACGTTATTCTTCAGCGAAAAGTTTGCTTGAAATCCATGCCCAGAAAAGATGGACACACACTTTATAAAAGCAAAGACATGCATTAAACACCTAGAATAGTGGTCCGGGAGGGGCAGGAATGAGAGTGGGGAATGGGGACAGAGAGGAATAAATAGACAACAGACACGAGAGAGGCCTTGCAGGGACCAGGGGTCGTGGGCTGGGAGCCGAGGATAAGCCCCTCTCTGGGTGGCTGAGGACATGCAGAGAATCAGGGGCTGAGGGAGTAAGGGGCATCCAGGCCACAGGAACGGCCTCCGGGCTATCACCACCACGCTGTGTTGTATCCAGAGCAATGGCCTTCACTCCTCAGACAACGCGAATTTAAAAGGTTTGCCAACATTTGGAGCCGTGAAAGTGTGGTGGGACCCTACCTGGAGGGTCCTTAGGCGATCTCAACCAAAGCTTTCAATATGTGACCTCTGTGACCTTGCGGTTCCACTTCTAGAAAAATACGTGGTTGAGAGGCTCGCAGGAGGCACAAGCATGTGTGTACTAAACAGTCATTGCAGCATCGAATGTCTCTCCACATTCTCCTCGGGACATGAGTGGAGGGCCAGGCGCAGATGGTGGTTGGCTCCTGGCCCCATGGCGAGGTGGCATGGCGCAGGCTGGCCAGAGCGAAGGCCCAGGGCAGAGCCAGAGCCAGCGAGAGAGCGGGGGCGAGGCACGAGGTGCAAGCAGCCCACTTCTGGAACAGAGATGCATTTCAGTCTATTTATGCATTCCCCACAATCGGAGAGACTTGGCAAGCTGTCCAGAGCGGTCACCGCTGGGGTGGCACTGGGGACAGGGGGCTTTCCCTCTGCACCCACCTAATGTTTGCCTTCCTTACGACAGGCATGCACCACTTCTGCGATTTAAAATGAAATCTGGGGGTAAAGGCTTCCCCATATGGCCAGCATCCGTGGGTCAGTTGAGCGGGACATTCCAGCTCCTTGTTATGAGAAGGGGCTCTAGCAAACACTTCACGGCCTGAGTTTTATTCGGACATTAGGAGGAGACGTGGGCTGGGAGCACAGAGGTGGTCTCTCGTCCCTCGGTGTGAACACGACCCAGCCACTGCCTCCCCGGCACCAGGCTTGCTGGCAGACTGCAGCTGTGGGAGCTGGACAAGATCATTTCCAACTTCCCTTCCAGAACCTTCTTCCAACAGTTACCCCATCCCTGGCCACCTCCCCAGCTCACCCCCACCACTCCCCCCTTCCAACCTGCAGTCCAGCCTCAGAAGGCATGTGGTTGCACATCTGCCTGCAGTCCATGGACCTCGGAGAGCACGGGGGAGGGTGCGGGAGGCGCTGGGCGGGTGAACTCCCCTCGCTGAGCGGGAGGAACAGGCTCTTTGGTTTCCTGCTTCTGGCCCTGGCGGGGCAGCTCCCCTCTGGGTCCAGAACACACCCCAGTCCTACCTCCTGCCCCTTCTTGCTAGCGGACACCTCCTCACCATCAGAACTCAGCACAGGCAGCCCTGTGGTGGGTGTGGGAGCCTGCCGCCACCCACAGACATCCCTCCAGCCCTTACACATCTGGCTCATCGTTGATCACTTGTCGGTTATACCTGTGGGTCAGGGGGCCACCAAGGTTGGTAGTGGTGTCAATTCATCTCCTTATCCTGATGTTCAGGTGTGGTTATTGAAAGAAAGGAGAGAGGGAGGGAGGAGGGGGAGGGAAGGGGGAGGAGAGGAAAGGAGGTGGGAGGGGGAGGAAGGGAGAGGAGGTCACCTGACAGGTAAGGACAAGGGCAGTGGCAGTGGTGAGCTCTCCCCCTTCACTGTCCCACTTTACTCTAAGCCTCTGCCAGTTGGTCCCCAGTTGCCCCTCAGCCTCCTTTCTGCCCTGTCCTGTGCACGGGGACTGGACCTCCTCCAAGGACCCCATCCCCGCCTCCCCTGCCCTCTGGCTTCTGGGTGGGCTCAAGCAATGGGGGATTGGAGGGAGGATAGCCAGGTGGGGGATTTACTCCACCCCCTCCCGCAACGGGCTGTGGGTCACAGTCACCACACTCCTCTCTCAACGGCCTGAGCTCCTGCCGGGTGGGCGAGGGGCGGCCCTTGTGTTGTGGCCACAGCCACCAGCTGCTCTGGTCCCAGCCTCCTACCCCGGCCCCTGCAGGCCAAGGGGCAGACGGCTCCCTGCTGCCTGGTGCCTCACCTGCCCGGTGGTCCCCTCATCCCAGTATGTCTCTATAAACAGAGCCTTCATTAGTCCCTTTTCAGTCAAACCCCTCTGGAGTGGGTTAAATGGTGGCCCCCAAAGGATGGGCCCACGTCCTAACCCTGGAACCTATGACCTTTGGAAACAGGCTCTTCACGGATGCAACTGAGTTAGTGATCTTGAGCCGAGGGCATCCTGAGTTTAAGGCGGGCCCTAAACCAGTGACTGGTGTCCTCATAAGAGAAAGGGGGAGATTTGAGACGCAGAGAAGAGGCCACGTGAGGATGGAGGCAGAGACTGGAGGGACGCGGCCACAAGCCCAGGGACACCCAGGATGGCTGGAAACTGCTGGAAACTGAGAGGGAGCCTGGAAGAGATTCTCCCTCAGAGTTTCTGGAAGGAACCAACCCTGTCAACCCCTCGATGTCCCACCTCTGGCCTCCTGAGCTGTGGGAGGACAAATGCCTGTTGGTTTAAGGCACTCAGTTTGTGGTGACTTGTTTCTCCAGCCCGAGGACACTAAGGCACCCTCTGGGACCCTGGTGACCACAGGAACAAGGAAGAGAGGCTGCTGGCCTCCTCTGCACTGGACACTTCGTCCCAGGAGAAATCACAGCAGCCTTGAGCATCCCGCGAGTCTCGCTTCCCCCAAGCTGCCGCCAGCACGGGAGACGACAGACACACGCAGCTCAACAGGACCTGTCCCGAGGGTGAAGGCACTGCAGGATGGGAAGAGACAAGGGGGTCTGAGGATTTGTCTCAGATTTATAGACAGCGTCCACACTTTGCCCGGGGTGGGATGACAGCCCTGCTCAAGCCGCTTCCAGGGAGGCCCACGGAATCGTGTGGCTAAGACCGGGGGCCAGTTTCTGGAGCAGCTGTTCAATGACCATCATCCCCACCCCGCTGGGTTCTGAGCAGCCTCTCCTTGCAGCTCTGGGGCACGTCGCCGTGGCCAGAACTCGGCGTGCGGGTGGATGCCGGGGCCTCGTGTGAGACATCCATCCTGGCGTCTCCAGTTTCCCCATCATCTTTCAGCGGCTCAGAACAGCAGGAAGCAGCATCTGGAGACACACCACCATTTGGCAGAAGGAAACGTTCTGCAGGGGTTTCCTTGTCAGGGGGAAATACAGCTGGAGCTCCTGCATCTGGCCAATTTCGGATTCTTGCCTTTTTCCTTCCTGTCAGTTTGCTTTTTAGTCACTGTCGTAGCCAGCTCAGCCTGTCGTAACAAACATCACAGACCAGGGCTTAGACTACAGAAATTTATTCTCCACCGTCCTGGAGGCCGTGAGTCCGAGGTCAAGTTGCCAGCAGGGTGGGGCTCTGGGGAGGGCCCTCTTCCTGGCCTGCAGACGACCGCCTTCTCGCCGTGACCCACGAGGTGGAGAGAGAGGGAGCTGTGCTCTCTTCTTGTAAGGGCACTAACCCTACGGGATGGGGGTTCTACCTCGTTTAACCTTCGTCACCCCCACAAAGGCCCCAGCTCCACATACACTCACATTGGGGGTTGGGGCTCCAATTGGGGGGACACAATTCAGCCCATTGCAGGTGGCTGTGTCCCCCCTGTGTGTTTAGCCAACCCCAAGGCCTCTTGGGCCTCCATCTTTGACATTTGGTCCAGTGCATGGCAGCCCCTGGGGATCGAGACAAAGACAGACTCTGCTGCCTACAGAAGCCCCCTCCTCCACCGTGGCTCAGTCCCAAGCCCTGATCTGGCCAGTGACAAAGATCCCCTCTGCTCCCCAACTCGAGACAGCCTCCTCTGAGTCCTTCTCAACTAGGCCCATAAGGACTGAGCAAACACTAACACAGCTCCCAAGAGCTCAAGGCCACATCCCTAGGTGACCCCAGTCCCTGTGAAAGTGCCCAACTGAGAAGCTCAGGCTGCAAAAGAACTGACTGCTTGTTCCAGCCACACCTGAAGGTGGTACTGTCTGCTGGTCTCTGTGGGAGGGGAGGAGCCAAACTCCATAAGCACCAGGAGGCCAACCCAGACGGGTGTCTCATGGACTGACCCCCCCCTTTTTGGTTGTTTGTTAATTTTCACCTCCCTGGCTTCACTGAGCCCCCACCTCCTTCCTCCATTTCTCTCCCTTGAAAACGCCAGTCACCTGTGCACGAATGGAAGTGGAGTCCCGGGCACGCTGGGCTCTTCCTGACTGCAGTAGATGTTACTGATTAAAATCTGTCCTTGTCACTTTAACCAGTGTCCACTCTGTTTGTCTGACACTGGCCCCCCACCCAGCACACGCCGGGCCTCCACGGCTCAGCCAATTTCCATGCCATTCCTGCTCAAGGAAGCTCAGCTCACACACCAGAGCGTTAACAGTCAGCACAGCCCAGCCATTCGCCATCCGTTCCTCTAACAAGTTTGTGTCCCGCTGTGCGCTGGCGTCCTCAGTGAGTACGCATGGACGTCAACTAATCGGTCTACACAGCAGCCCAGGGCAGTGCACAGTGCGGGCTGTGGGGGTGGGGTGGGGCCAGGGGTGCCGGTGGGTGCAGAGAGCCAGGCTGAGTGTGACACATAGAGGGTGGAACATGGCCCTTGGAGGTCCCTGTGCACAGACACCAAGCCCCCCAACACTGGCCCTGCCTCCCCCCCAGATGGATGCTGGCCGTGTCCCAAGGTTCTTCCCCCACCTGGAGAAGCTGCCTTCTTCTCCATAGTCAGGAATCAGAAAGGTCCAGAATGCCTCCAAGGGCAGCAGCATGCAGCCACGAGCAGACCGTGACCATGGACACAACATGGGCCTCTGTGACGGGGACATGCCACGTCCACTGCCACGCCCATGTGGGGTTCCCACAATTCTGGATGAGCTCAGACCCTGACACACGAGGTCACTGGTTGGCCAAGGACACTGGGAGCTGGATGTTGGCAGCCAGACTCCTGACTGAGCCCCCGATCCCGGGCGGCCCCGCCCGAGCACGCGGCACAAAGATTCTTATCTCCCCACAGACGAGGAAGATAATCAATCTCCATTCGGGGTAGGAAAAGGGGATAAGCATCGTTACCCATATGAAAGCAGTAAAAAGCCCGCTCCGAGAGACAAATATGATTAATAGCCAGCGGTTTTGATTTATGAAGGGAGATTAGAAAAACCAGATCTAGACAGCAAGAGAGGGTAGAGGGTGTCAGAACCGAGGGACGGGGAGCGTAGAAACACGAGCACTGAGAAATTCCACTCGGGGCTGATCCACAGGGTAAGACCCGGTGCAAGGCTGACAGATGAACACGCAGTTTGAAAGCAAGAAAAGACTTTCCAATATTGAGGTGGATCTCCTGCCGGGCAGCAGAGAAATGTCCCCGGGAGGCAGACCAGCGGCCCACACCCTGCACGTCCAGCACGAGGATGGCCCACATGCTCTTCTGGCGTGGGAAGCCAGGACCTGGGCGTCCAGAAGGAGCATATGCAGGGGAGACGCAGGACTTACATCCCAACAGAGGTGATGGGCGGTTCTCGGATCCGGCCCTCAAAGAGGCCTGTAGCAGTTGGGGTTCTCCAGAGAAACAGAGCCAACAAGAAGTGTGTGTGTGCATGTGTGCGCACAGAGAGAGGGGGGATCTACGGCAAGGAATTGGCTCGTGCAACCGTGGGGACGGGCAAGTCCAAAATCTGTAGGGCAAGCCAGCAGGCTGCAGACCCAGGGAAGAGCTGATGCTGGAGCTCCAGTCCAAAGGCTGACTGTTGGCAGAATTCCCTCTTCCTCCGGTGACCTCAGGTTTTGTTGGGGGTTTTTTTGAGGAAAATTGGCCCTGAGCTAACATCCCTGCCCACGTTCCTCTACTTTATACGTGAGATGCCTGCCACAGTATGGCTTGATAAGCGACGCATAGGTCCATGCCTGGGATCAGAACCAGTGAACCCCAGGCCACTGAAGCGGAGCACGCAAACTTAACTACTGTGCCACCGGGCCGGCCTCAGATCTCAGGTTTTTTCGCTAAAGCCTTCAACTGCTTGAGTGAGGACCACCCACATTATGGAGGGTCATCTGCTTTACTCAGAGTCCACTGACTAAAATGCTATTCTCATCTAAAAAACATCTTCAGAGTGACATCTAGACCGGTGTTTGACTGAATATATGGGCACTGTGGCCCAGCAGAGTGGACACATAACATTAACTGTCACAGGGTTCCTGTGGGTGTACACATGTTCTTAAGGGCCCCTGTGTGCCTGGCCCTGGTTGGGGATGTGGTGGCAGAGAACACAGTCCCGGCCCTCACAGAGCCCATGATGGCATGGGATGCAGACGCGCAGGTCAGTAAACAGCCCAGTTGAGAGCTGGAAGCAGGGTTTAGGCTCCTAGCTCCAACAGCTAAGTACAGCGAGGTGGAGAGGGTAAGGAGGGTGCCCGGGGTCACGGCAGGCGGCCCGGCCGGGATTTGGACACTGGCTGTCGGGCGCTCGGCCCCAGCCCCACACGCCACCTTTCAAGAGGAAGAGAGGAGAGGCTGCAGCTGTTCCCTCCTCCCAGGCTCGTCTGGGAATCAGCTGCTCCCGGGGGCGTGAAGGAGGGCTGGGGAGCGAGGCCGGCGCAGGGCTGCCAAATCAAGCACAGGATGTCTGGGTAAATTTGAGTTTCAGGCAAGCAAAGAATAATTCTTTAGTATAACTATATCCCAAATCTAACGTGGGACATCCTTCTACTGAAAGTCGTAATTCTTTGTTTTCTGAAATTCGAAGTGAGCTGGGAGTCCTGTGTTTTCCTTGTTAAGCCTTCCGAGCCTCAGCACCTGCGTTCCCTCCACGTGGACGCAGCGGCGCGTGGGCTGCGCTCCTGCCCTGCAGTGACACCCGCTGTGGTCACGGTGTCCGCCAGAAGGAGCCCGGGAGGAGTCCCTGCCCGGAGGGAAGGCTGTCGGGGAAGGAGTCCCAGGTGGTACCTCATCCATCGCTCCCCCTCCACACTGGGCCCCATCCCTGCGGGTGCTGACACAGACAGGTGCAGGAGGCGCACGCCAGGACCACAGCCAGGTGACGAGACGAGAGGGAGGCACCTCGGATTCTGGGAGGCCGGGCAAGCAGATCGGCTGCCTGGTGAGGAGGGAGTGACCTCTGAGCCGCTTGCGGAGCCCTGAAGGACCAGCTGGGGCCGCCCAGCAGAGGAGACGGGCTGGGGACTTGAGAGCCCTTGTGCTAGGAAGGGCGGATCCTCAGTTTCTTCACCTGTCAAATGGGAGTAAGGGTCCCCCCTCAACGTGGAGCGAGCCACATGCCTGCCCCTGGGGAGCTCAGGGCTGTCACAGCCTAGGTCTTTGTGCTACAGAAGCACCGGGGCCAGACGAGGCTCTCTTGTCCCAAACTGCCAAAGGATGGAGGATGACGGGAGGGTGGGGAAAGGCCGGCACCTTCCTCCTGGACCACGGGCTGTGTTGGGGTGGAGGGGGAGCCAGGTGTGTCCACACAGGGAGGCAGAGGGGACTCCCACAGCAGTGACAACCCAGGGCTCCCTCGGGGCCGCAAAGACGGGAGCAGGAGGGTTGGAGACTGAGACGAGAGACTCATCAGGACAAGGTGGGCTGCGGGAAGTGGGAGAAAGTCCTCCCCCAGCAGGCAGACCCCGGGACCAGCGGGGAGTGGCCGGTCCAGGAGAATCGGGGCTCTGGGGTGGGGACAGGTCACCTGACGGCCCTCTCCCCCTGACACTGGGCTTGGGCCCCAGCTCTGCCACTTAGCAGGTGTGTGACCTTGGGTGAGCCATCGCCCTCCTGTGGGCCTCAGTGTCCTCATCTGTGAATGGGGACAATAACAGTACCCACCAACAGGGGCATCTCGTGGCTCCAGTGGGGTCAGAACGTCACCTAGCTGCCTACGCGCTACTTCATGCTGTTTCGTTACCAGGCCACCCGTGGCAGGGTTTCCCTTGTCTTAAATTAGATCTAGCATATCCTATATTGGGAAATATACGGACTATTTCCAGTTGGAGATTTCTCTGATAACATTTTGGTCTATTCCTTCTGGATGTTTTTAATTTGTTTTTTCCACACATGTATCATATGGTCGGAATAATTCTGCATTTTGCTTTTTTTGCTCTTAAAATGTAAGTAGATGTGTTTTCCTATCTTATTAAAATTTTTCATTACCACCATTTTTGTTAAAACAATACCTAATCTTCTAGCATGTAAATGTGTGATAACATTTATTATACTCCATAGTTTTCCAGTTTTTACTGTTGCAAACGATTTTGATAAACATCTTCTCGCCTGTTTATTTCCTTGTCCGAATTTTTTTTCCTCCGTTAATTCCCCAAAGTGGAATTCCTAAGCCAAATAGGAAGGTTCTCGAGGAAGAGTGACAAATTCCTTCCAAAACCTCGTCTTAATTCGGCCTCCTAAAAGCCAGGGCGCGGCCGCCCGTCCAGCTTCTCGGGACCCGCCATGTGCGTTTCAGGGGCGACTCTCAGCCCTGGTCCTGATCTCTTCTTCATTTCCCGTTTGCGCAGCTCCCACAAAGTTGTGTGAATTTTCCATCACAGGCAGAGCAGGACAGCGCACAGCTGGGAAGGCGCCTTTCAGAGCTAACAAACGATCGCTTTTCCTCCTTGAAGAAAGTGCCTACAGTTCTTAAGTTCTTGTAGTTCCTTGCAGTCATTGCTTGAGATCATTTTACTATAAGAAATAAACCCCGGCACACCCTGCCTCCTTCACACTCCTGCCAGGGCCTGTCCTCTCTCCCTTTCCCGGAGCGACAACCGCAGGGACGCTGGCACATAACCATCCGGCGTTTTCACTTTCACTAGTTTCATGTCCATGAAGAAAACAGAGAGTTGTTTTGTGTTTTTACAATGTACACAAACGATGTACAGCATAATTCCGGAACTTGCTCCTGCCCAGTGTTGTGCTGAGCCAAACAAGACACAAAACAAAACAAACACACCACCATCGAGGCCTCTGAAAGGCCCCGGCAGGCCCTGCACCACCTGCGCCACCTGCACCACCTGCACCACCTGCAGCACCTGCACCCCCTGCATCACCTGCACCACCTGCACCGCCTGCACCCCCTGCATCACCTG
>NC_060269.1:150934658-150970085 GCF_021613505.1 Equus quagga | reverse complement strand
GGGAGGGCACCAAACAGAGGGAAGGGAAGGGACGCCCGCTGAGTGCCCTCCAGGCGCATGCGCGCCGCACTGCTGCTAGACTGCGTCTCACCTCCCAGGCTGGTTTTCCGCTGGCCACCCTTGATGGTGCCCCTGCTAGGTGCACGGCGCCACCAGCCCAGGGTCTCCTTCCCCATTGGAGAGGGAATTCACTTCCCAGATGGATTGGAAGGGCAGTTAGTGCAGGGGGACAAGCAGCAACCAAGACACCGGGAAGAGACGGGGGGCGGGGAGGGGGGGGCGGGCAGGCGGCCCCGGGGGCGGGTCCACTTCTTCAACGATCTGAGCACCCGCTCTTCCCTGGTGCTGGGGCCGTGCAAGACACAGACACAGGCCATGGGAAGCTCACAGCCCAGTGGAGGAGACAACATGGACAGCGTGTGTGGAGGACGCTCCTCTGCCCCACACGATGGTGTGTCAGAGGACATGGTGCGAGCAGAGGCCCTAAGTGCACCTGCACTGTGATCTCGGCCTCTTGTGCTCTGGTGATCCACCAGGATCCTGGCCACCGGAATGAGACATGTGGAGATCTGAAACCAACCCAAGGCCAGGAACCAAACCCTGCTGACCCAAAGCCTTCGCCAGACTTGCTGCAGCCACCCTGAAGACCCCTGAGTGAGAAAATCAGTGCTTCCTGTAATAAGCCACCAAATTTGGGGGGTAATTTGTTACACAGCATTATTGCAGCAATAGCTGACTGATACATAACAACAACATAGTACAATAATTACTTGGTTGGAGGTGGACCCAGAGCTCCGAGGAAGCCCTGAGGAGTTAGAGAAGGCTTCTGGGAGGCGGTGGCATGTGGACTGAGCCGTGAAGGATAAGGACGAGAGGAGAGTCAGAAGACATTCCAGGCAGATGGAGTAACCACGGAAAAGGAACAAAGGCAGGGCAGAGCACAGGCTTGCGAGGGAAGCTGTGCCACAAGACACTCAGTCTAACCAGAACGTGTGGGACGTGACCATCACAACACCAGCCCAGCTGGAACACGGCAGAACAGGAAGCCCACACGGCCCATGGCACCTGCCAAGCCTGAGCAGGAATACTTCCTTGGTTAGCAATCTGGCCACCCCCATTTGCCCCGGGAGACGTCCCATTGTCCAGCGTCCTCCTCAGCCCTGGTCCAGTTCTCCATGGGGAGGGGAGTCTGCTGGTCCCTGTGTGTCCACGGCACCTCTGAGTCGGGCATTGGAAAGCATGCTGTTCATGCCTGGGGCCAGCCCCTCCCTTCCTGGCCCACCTCCCGCTCGTGCGACTCGAGGAGCCTGGGGGTGGCCTTAGGGGTGAACGGACAGGCCCAGGGCCTCCTTAGCCATCTAATTCCCTCGAAAATCTAGAAAGCTCCCGTCCATCCCATGTGCACGTGTCCTCAGTCGACATGCTTGTCTAAGCTTAGGCTCAAAGCCTGCAGACCTGAGGGTCTCCCACCTGTGCTCTGCCCGTTGCCCCGTCTGTCTTGAGGTTATTGAGGACACCAAGTTCCAGAGGGAAACACCACCCTCAACTGGATTGTCACTGGGGGGTCCTCTCAAGAGATCTGGCAAAGGGCTGGGGCGTCAGACCCATTTCCTCCCACACTCCCGGCCCCCCCGCTCCCCCGACGGCTGCGCATAGCAGTTTCAGTGTCGGGTAGAAAAGCATCAACTCGTCCAGCTCTGGAAGGCCCCGAGCTGTAGGGCGCGTGGTCAGCACGGACCGCCAGCACGGCCTCTCCCGCACAGCCTTGCTCTCCTCCGTCTCTCCTTGGAGACTGGCTGGCTCTAGTCTCAGTTCACGTCTCTCTGTAGGAGTTTCCTGAAAGCCCCAAGGAGCCAGTGCATGCCAATATTCTGAGCCTTTTCTTCACGATACAACCCCAGGCAGTACATGGTCCTCTTCTGAAGGCCAGCACAGGACAGTTTGATAAAATATTTCACCACTGCATAACATGGGGCACAGCTCTCCAACCTGCAAGGAGTCTGCCCAAACATCCCCCCGCCTCCCTTTTCCATTCAGACAAGTCCACATTTTTGGTTTTGTTCCTTAGGGTGTCCTGCTTCTGGGCACCAAAATCTGCTTCAGTCAGGGTTTCATTTTGCTGCATATAATGGCAACCTCGTTTGTCACAGTCAGAGCCCCAAGAGAGGCCTCAGCTATGCTGGGCACTGCCCCCGCTCGACACCCGTGGGTACTTGAGACCCTCCCTGGGAGGAAGACAGGCCCTTGGGAGGGGACTGGGGGCATATGTTGATGTTCTGACACGGCCAGAGGGTGGGGTTTCAAGAACTATACCTTGGGAAGCAACCCCATAGGGTGGGACGGAGCTGCACCTCCCAGACTCCCCATCAGGGCAGGGCAGACGGCCTTCACTCCCCAGGGGAGGCCTCAGCTGCAGAGGGCACTGCACCCAAGGCCATGCCCTTCCAGGGGCAGCCCACGTTCAAGGACGGTCCAGGCTGGGACAGAAGGACCGACCATTTCCACCCAACCTGTCGCCACCCTGGAGGGCCTTTTATCTCTAGAGCTCCCCACAGTGCCCGCCAGGGCTGGACTCCTCTCTCTGCCCATTGGCTCCCCTCCCCTCCCTTTCCTCACCTGCCCCTCCATGTCAGCATCAGCAAGACCCTAACACTGGCGTTTGCCTGAAGCCTGCCTCAGTTTCCCCCCCGCTGCCCGCCCATGATTACTTCTGGAGGAGCTCCCCCACAGCCCCGCCCTGTCAGCGCCTCCATCTTTGCCACCTGCACATGTCCCAGCCCCAAGAGGACACACGTCCACACACACTCACATCACATGCAACTCACACTGATATGCACATGTACACACACTCACACACATGCACACATGGATGCACACACACTCGCACATAGGCACACATACACTCACACATATACATGTATACACACACAAGCTGCACATATGCACACACACACCCTGTCTTCCCTACACGCTCCCAGGCCCACCACAGCCCACCCCCACCCGGCTGGGACATCCTGGGCCTGGCCCAGCGCCCTGCTGCGGCCGCCACGCTGCTGCTCTTGGCGCCCTTCTCCTCGCATGGGCAGGGCAGGGTGGCCTCGCTGTCTTCTGCTGTGCCCCCCTCCATGGGCTCTTCCCTCTGTGCGGGCATGTGGTCCTGGCCAGGGACCCAGCAGGCCTCAGCCCTCACTCCTCTCCAGCAATCCCAGTGCAGCCCGGGGGCCAGAGCCTCTGGCGGCAGATCAGGAGCTGCACAGCCGCCTCTGTCTCTGACTGAAGGTTCTGGCTTTGTTTGGGGGTCCCACTGCCACCCCCCCATCTCCCACCCCCAGGGTCCTTCTCAGGTCAGGGTCAGAACACCACCAAGCCTCCCTCCCTGCTTGTGGCCCCAGGGTTCAGCCTCCTGCCCTTCCCCTGTGGGTGCCACAGCCGTGGGGGACTCCCTGGTTCTAGTTCAGCTGTGTGCCTTAAGGCAGGTCACTTAACCTCTCTGAGCCTCAATAGCCACATCTTAGCACAGGGACACTGGGTCCTGCTTCGGTCCTGCCCCCAGCCTTGGCCCAGTCACTGCATGCAGGGGAACAGGGCACTCTGCCCTGCCTGTCGGGGTCTTGTGCCCACTCTGTGGTAGGGAAGTCATGGTTCCTGGATTGACAGCCTCGCTGGAGGGACAAGGAAGGGCGAGAGAGTTCCCAAAGTCAGGGAAGCTGGACTGACAACAGGTGCCCCTGTGCCTCTGTGTCTGGGTACAGAGTCGTGAGGACCAGCGGGTTGGTGTCTGAGCGGGGCTCCCTCCCTCTGAAGTGAGACTGGGAGCACCCCTTGAGCTTGTCGTGGGCTTTTCTGCGGGAACAGCGGCCACCCTTCCAGATGAAAACCTTGCCGGGCCCAGGCTGGCTGCCAGCTGGAAACTGCTGCTTTAACTGAAGCTCCAGGAGGACTGGCTTCTGGCCCCGGGTCTGGAGGAGGCAGGCACCAGCTGGAGGGAGATGGGCCCGGGATGGAAGCTCGCTGGTCGGCAGAAGGTGCAGGCAGGGGCCCCAAAGCAAGAGATACCCTATAAAAATCCCGCTTGGCCGCATTCCTGCCAAATTCTCATCTCCCCCAAACACTCCCCCTCGTGCGCGCACCGCAAGGTGACGCGTGCATGGCCACGTGCCAGCTGAGGACACGCCAGGCGAGCAGAGCACTCAGTGCGGGGCGGGTACCTGGCTAAGGAGAGTCGGTCAGCCTGGAGCTGATGCTCATGCACCTGCTCAGGGCTGGCCCTCCGTCTCCGTGATCTCGTCCTGTGCGCACAGCCGTGCATCTTCTGCATGTGGGAGCAGAGTCCCATATCCACCGTGTCACACACTCGGTGCATGTACAAAGTTCACTCCAGCTCCCTCTCCCCACCCTGCCTTTCTCTACGACCTGCACACCTCACAGAGCTGAGGCAAGGGCTTCCTCTAGGCTGCAGGACCCAAACTCGCAGAACACCGCCGAACCTGGGGAGGGAGAGAGGGGAGAAGCCAGGGGTACAGAGCTTACAGGGGTCCCCACAACAGCGCATCTGCCTGGGAGAGATTCTGGAACCCCAGGCACAGCAGACAACGTTCTTTGATAAAACGACAAGGGAAAGGGAGCTGTTGTCATGGGCAATAATTGAAAGATGCAATCTAGCAGAAACCCATTTCCCTGCAAGGATTTCCTACAAAATTACCCAAGAAAGGGGCGCTTTGACTGTAATGACATTGCCCATCGCCAAGCTGTCTCACGCGGAATTGTTAATGCTTGGTACACATGTTCAGAGCCATTCACTTAAAAAATATTGGATGAAAGCTTGCCGTGTCCTACACCCTGCTCCAGGCACTGGCCAGACAGCAGTGACCGGGGCACACGGGCCAGCGTCTCAGGGGCTGATGTTCCAGGGGAAAACCGTGCAGGCCGTGCGGGGGAGGGGCTGCTGTTCACCGTTCTCCCAGCACCTTGGGAAGAGCAGGTGCCGGCCCGTCATCCGCCTTTCCTGCAGCCAGCACACAGGGGGTGCCCTGGGCTGAACAAATGAATGAATGAATGGAAAATAAGATGAGCTAAGTAGAACCGGTTTGCTAGATATGAATAAAATAACCCGCACATCCATGGTCAGGAACACAGCTGCAGCCTGGAAGCAGCTGACCTACGCCAGCCCTTGCAAGTGATTCACTCTTCTATTCTCGAGGCCGAATCTCGCTCATGGCCTTGCTCTCCTCAGCAGGGCTGCTAGTTTTAGCAAATAAAAATACAGGACGTCCAGTTAAATTTGAATTTCAGATTAAAGAGCAAATAATTTTTTAGTGTAAGTATGTCCCATACCTTATTTGGGACATACTTATACTAAAAAGTATTCACTGTTTACCTGGAATTCAGCCCTATTCTAGGCAGCGGCAAGAGGTGCCGGGTGGGTGACCGCAGGATGGGATGGAGACCTGATACTGACCGCAGTGCCCCCAGGAAGACATCCGGGGCTGAGGGCAGGCTGTGAGGGAGACGGCCTTCTTGGTGCACACCTCTGGTGCACTTTGAATTCTGCACTATGTATGTGAGTTACTGATTTAATTTTTTAAATCATTATTCTAAAAATGAGACTTGATGTTAACATTAGGTGATGTTAATGTTCAGTTCTTCTAAAACTATTTCAAAGTTAAACATAGAAGGAGAGAGGGAGGACTCAGCACGGGTCGGGTGTGCCCGAGCGCACACGGCGAGTGTGTGCAGAACTCGAAGGCACGCTCTTCCAAGCACGGCGGCTGCCTCGGCTCTGTTTTCCAGTTTAGGGCCAACACTTGCTATTTCTCCTCCACCAAAGTGATGACAATATGAACTTTAACAAGAACCACTGATGTGAGCCAGATCACGTCTCTCCTCCACTCAACATGATGCCATGAATGAAAACACATGTCCACACAATGATTTGTACCCGTGTGTTCACAGCAGCACTATTTACAATAGCCACGTGGTGGGAATAACCCAAGTGCCCATCGATGGATGAATCAATGAACAGAATGGAACATTATTCAGCCATAAAAAGGAAGGAAGCACTGATACACGCTACAACATGGGTGAAACTTGAGAACGTGATGCTAAGTGAAAGAAGTAGGTCACCAAAGGCCGCATATTGTGTGATTCCATTCATGCGAAATGTCCAGAAAAGGCAAATCTATAGAGACAGAAAGTAGACGAGTGGGTGCTTAGGGTGGGGGTGGTGTGGTGGGAGGGATGGGGTGGCGACTAAAGGGTACAGGGTTTTTACGTGATGAAAATTTCCTAAAGCTGACTTTGGTGATGGCTGCACAACTCCGTGAATACTAAAATCTATTTAATCGTCTATTAAATGAGGGGATTATACGATAGGAGAATTTTATCTCAATAAAGCTGTTAAAATTTTTTTAAAGATGCCATGGTCCCTGTTCCACTCGGAGAAAAGGCAGAAGCTCTGTGTGGTCTGGCCGCCCCTTCCTGTCTCCCACCGCCCGTCCTCCTCCTGGAACGCTCCTCCCCAGACGGCCAGCTCCCGCACCTCCTCTCTTTCTGACAGCCCCTCTCGGTGGGGCCTCAGAGCCCCCTCCCCTCCACGTTCCCTGCATCTTCTCACACACGACACAATGTGCTCACTCGCTTTCACTGCAGTTCACTCTCACTTTGCACTGGGATGTGAGCACCACGTGGCCGGGCTTTTGTGGCTGTATCCCCAGCACCTAAGACAGATCCGGGTACCTAATTGGAGCTTAAAATCTATTTGGGAAATGGAGAAGATTGGAGGTGAGGTGGCAGGAACAGAAGTGAGGTTCCTGAGCCCCCCAAAAGAAGTGGGGCAAGGACTAGAAATGTCCGAGAGCCCCAGAAATAAAACAGAGGGGCTTGTAGATCAGACGGTCCCCTTGGCCTCCCACAGGCATCCAGCTCTGCAGAAAGGCAAGTCTGTTCCCTGCCCTGCACTGGTTTCCCCCTCCCCACGGCACCATCACCCACCCAGGTTCTGCCTCACTCCCCGCCCTGAGCCATCGAAACCCTAACATGCTATCCCCAAATCAGACCTCCCTCACCCATCCCCCATCGCTGCTGCCACCACCCAGGCCAGGCCACGGAGCATCGTCTCTCTGATGAGTTTAAGCTTTTGCAGAAGCTGAGGAAAGCGCCTGCCAGCCAGCAGCTCTGCAGAAGTCTCAGCCCCGGGGACCCTGGGGGTCCCGACTCCCTGCTGAAGACTGCACGAGAGAAAAGGAAAAGATGATTTCATTCCTCCACTTTTCCTTTGTCTTCCTAGGTTGTAAAGTGCTCTCGTTGGCGTTGTTCTATTTCAACCTCACCCAGGAAAGTGTGGACACTGGTCTCCACGTCGGAGGTGAGCGTGGGGAGGCTGCGCACGGACCAGCAGCCCTGTCCAGGCCTCTGGCTCGGGGCCCGGGCAGCACGTTTGCTGGGATGAATGTGGCCAGCACAGCCTGCGTGTGATGCTCAGGAAAGGAGCTGGGAGGCCCTTCTGCTCGGGAGGAGGTTGGCAGAAGTCTGTACCCGATGCTGAAGAAGAAAAGTTAAAATATTGTACCAAAAAACGTGAGAGGTTTCCATGCAGACACCCCTTTGGATGAGAAACTAGCAAGGTGCTGGAAAGGACGGCTAGTTTTACCGCATCTGTTGGCAGAGTGGGTTCACCTACAATGAAGACGAACAGCCTTTGGGGCCTCTGCTGCCCAGGGTAGACTTCTGCGTTTTTCACTTGGTTTCCATTCTCGTCTGGGCTCTGCCGTCAAAGCTCTCCCTGCCAGTGGGGACACCCTTTCCTGCCCACCTGCTCCTCCTCCCTTGCTCCTGGGTCCCGCTGGGCTGCCCTTCATGGGGCTGGACCCGCCAATCCAATCTCTGTCTTCTTGCCCCATAATGGGCTCCAGCCTGGGCCTGGGCACCAAACTGGGCCAGAGAGAGGGTGTCCAAAGACTGGCTGCCTGGGCCCAGGACGGGTAGGGGAGCTCTCTTGCTCTGGGCTTGGAGTTCTGAGGACCACGGAAGCCTGGGTTGCTGGTGCTCAGCTCCCCCAGCTGCATGGAAGGCCTGCAAAATGAAGCCAGGGCCCGGGGGAGAGCAGGCCCAGCAGGTGGAGAGAGAAACAGAGATAGCTCCCGTGGGCCCAGACTCAGCCGAGCCCGGAGCAAGCCCAACACCTGGGCTTCCTAATTACACAAGCCATCAACTCCCTCTCGACTGGAGCTAGTGTGAGCTGGGTTTCTGTCACCTGCAACTGTAGCCAAATATGTCAAAAACTAGCTACATGGGGGATTTTTGAGTTCTCTTTCTTTTGTTTTTGTTTTTTCTGCGGAAGATTAGCCCTGAGCTAACATCTGCTGCCAATCCTCCTCTTTTTGCGAGGAAGGCTGGCCCTGAGCTAACATCTGTGCCCATCTTCCTCTACTTTATGTGTGGGACGCCTACCACAGCATGGTGTGCCAAGCAGTGCCATGTGCGCACCTGGGATCCGAACCAGCGAACCCTGGGCGCTGAAGCAGGACATGCACACTTAACCACTGAGCCACTAGGCTGGCCCACAGGGGATTTTTGAGAACAGTTCAGTGGATTGGGCTCCGCAGACCTGAATTCTGGCACTAGCTCCACGGCTAACCACCCAGGTGACCTCAGCCAAGGCAGCGCACCTTCCCACGACTCGGTTCCCTCCTGTGGACAGAGCTGGCATTCACAGTGGCTGCTCAGCTCCCAGGAGTGAGGGACAAAACAGCAGATGTGAGCGTGTGGTGGAAGGCAAGGCGCTTGTCGTGGAATGTGCTGGCGGCCCCCACACCCAGGGCATTTCCTGTCCACTTCCGGCACTCCCTCCAGACTGCAGCTCCTTGAGAACAGGAACCCATCCTCCTCATCTCTTTATACACAATACTTGAGCTAAAAGATGCTTAAAAAACCCGGATGGGTATATATCTAAAAGAAGGGAAATCAGGGACCAGAACCAATATCCACTCTCCCATAGCAGCACTGTGCACAGTGGCCAAGAGGCGGAAGCAACCACATGCCCAGCAATGGATGGATGGATGAATGCAATGCGGTCCATCTGTACAACAGAATGGCATTCAATCTTAAAAAGGAAGGACATTCTGACACCTGCTACAACATGGATGAACCTTGAGGACATCACGCTCAGTGAAATAAGCAAACACAAAAGGACAAATCCTGTATGATTCCATGTATATGAGCTCCCCAGAGCAGTCAGATTCACAGAGACAGACACAGACCAGCAGTTACCAGGGGCTGGAGGAGGAATGGGGAGTCATTTAATGGGCACAGAGTTTCAGTTTGGAAAGATGGGAGAGTTCTGGAGACGGACGGTCGTGATGGTTGCCCAACAACGCGAACGTTCTCAATGCCCCAGGACTGTGCATTTAACAATGGCTAAGATGGTTTTACGTTATATGTATTTTACCACAACTTTTTTAAAAACCTGGAAAGCATGGCTTGAAACACACTGAATGGGACGCATTCAGCGACTTCAGCAAACACAGCAGAGAAGCCCCGCACAGCTTGTCCGCCTCGAAAATGGTTCTTGGAATCACAACAGGCGTCAAGATTTTTTTGGCCTTTGCAAAGCACTAGTCACCAGTCACCATTGTTCAGATAAACACGTCCCCTGGCTTTGAAACCACGGTCGTGGAACAAGCAGACATTGCTTGCGCTCAGGCCATGCCTGGTAATCGTTTAATCCCCGAGCAAAAGCGGTCAGGGAGAGACGATCTCATCCTGTTGTAAACTTGGTGAAACCGAGGTTCCGAGAGCGCCTGTAACTTGCCAAGAACACACAGCCGGGAGCACAGCCGAACTAGGCCACGCCCCGCCTCTCTGGCCTGGGCCTTCTGACCTTCTAGATGTTTCTGCATTTACGGCACATACACTGTTAGCAGCAGTGAATCTTGGATTCAGAGAGAAACCTTTCATATTTTATTTTATCAGCTTGCATGTGGCTCGACTTTTTTCGACGCACATATTTTGGTTTTGCGATTTAAAAAAATGCTTAAACAAGCAGATTTCACTTATGTGGAAGGCAGGACCCCTAGATCACAGTTCGTTCCGTACTCTGTCCTCGCAGAGGTCTGACACAGCCAGTTTATCTGGTCTTCAGAACGACCCCGGGAGGCGCATATTAGCCCACTCTAGAGATGTTGAGGGGGTGTCGATGAGATTCCGCTCACTGTCCAACCAGAAAGAAATGAACTTGGCCCGACCCCAGGGCCTCTGGGGCCCGTTCACAGCTGCGCCTCCTCATCCACACAGGCCGGCCGTCTGCCTCCTGACTGCCTCTCACCTTCTCAATCTCCAGCTCCTCCCACCCCTGGGTCATCACACCACCGCCGGGGCTGCAGTGGGGCGAGCGGGACCGACCTCTAGGACCCTAACACAAGGACAGGGCGGCAGCTCATTCACCCCTGAACCCTGAACTCCTAACACCAAAACCAGGGGCTTAAATAAATGTGTAAGGAAGGGAGGACGGGAGGAAGGGGAGGGGGCAGGGAGACAGGAGGAAGATTAGGGGGACCATTGTCAGCACAGGACTGACCCAGGAGAGACCGGGCTGGGGAACCCCAGCAAAGGCTCTGCACATAAATCACTAGTTGCTAGTCCTTTAGGCAAAATAAAGTCGTCATCAAAAGTACTTCGACAGGGGAGCGGGAAGGAAGTGGGTGTCTTCACACAGGGCATCCTCCTCCCCAAGGCAGCCACGACGACGCTGCAGTGTGGACAACATGGTTTCTTATTCGTTCTGCACACGCATCCTGGGCCCCAGCTCCGGCGACACCATGGGAATAGATGAGTCACAACCTTGCCTCTGCGAGCTCAAGGTCTGTAGGAACGAGACATGCCAAGTGACTACGAACGTTCCTTGATCGACCACGCGAGGCCACACTCCGCTCACGCGTGGGTGCCCAGGCCCTCGTATGCATCGTCATCTCTCTTAATCCCCACAACCCCCCCCATCAGATGGGGATGAGGCCCATCTCCTTTTTACAGAGGCAGAAGCTGAGGAGCGGGGATGTTAAGACCTTGCTGACGTCTGGCTGGGTTGCAGCAGAGCTGGAATTTGAACCCAGGCAGCCCAGCTCTGAAGCCCTCCGTCTCATGTCATCTCTCCTGGGCATGCAGGACACACAAGAGCCAGCACCCAGAGGGCCCTGAGCCAGCCAGGCAGGGAGGCCGCCGGGCGGCCCTGAGACAGAGGTGGGGGGCAGGAGACGAGTTTTCAGATGGGGTCCAGAGCAGGGCAGCGTCCAGAGCGGAAAGCCATCCATCGCCTGACTTGCAGGGAGTAAGGCAGGGAAGAGGTGAGCTGGAGAGAAGGAGGCCGGGCCCGCAGCCCGTCACCCGCCTTGGGCAGAGGCATTGCACCCTAGAGGCAGCGGGGAGGCATGGCAGGGTGTAGGCAGGCGAGGGCCAAGGTCACATCTGCCTTTTAGAAAGACACCTCTGGCCATCACAGGGAAGGCGGGTTAGAGAGGAGACTGAGGTAGGTGGGAGCCATCCGGGATGAGCAGGATAGCGGCCGTGAGGCTGGACAGAAGTGGGCAGACAGGCAGACCACGCTGGAGACGTCCTGGTGACCCCAGAAGCTGCACCCCCCATAGTTCCCCATGTCCGCACAGCAGGCTCCCAGCTCTGACTCTCTGCCCCTCGGCCTGTCACCGGTGACCAATGGACCACACAGCTTCCCACCAGCAGAGGAAGCAGAGCAGCGTGTGGTTCAGGTAAACCAACGACGGCCGCAGGCCGGCAGGGCTCCCAGCACGCTGGCGCTCGGCGCTGAGCCCAGAAAGAAAAGGGGTCTGCTGCGACTGAATGGTTATGTCCCCCCAAATTCATGTGTTGACGTCCTCACCCCAATGGGATGGTGTATGCAGGTCGGGCCTTGGGCAGGTCATTAGGTCGTGAGGTCAAGGGGTGGGGCCCAGGATGGTTTGAGCGTCCTTATGGGAAGAGAGGAGCCAGCAGGGAGCGCGCTCTAAGACACGAGGACACAGTGAGAGGGCGGCCATCCTTGGGTCAGGAGGACAGCCTCACAGGACCCGACCATGCTGGCACCCTGACCTCGGACTCCGGTCCCCAGAACTGCGAGAAAAGCAACTCATGCTGTCCAAGTTCCCAGCCTGTGGCCCTTTGTTGTGGCAGCCCGAGCTGACCAAGGCAGGCGTGACCACAGTAGCCTGGACGCTGGCAGAGGCCCTTCCGGTCCACACTTCCTTTCTGACTTCCAGGTGCACAACCTGGTGGGCCAGGTCCGGCGGAAGATTTCTGCCCCCATTTGCAGATAGAACCTGAAGCTCAGAGGGAACAGGTGACATGGGCCGAGTCACACAGCTACTCACGGGCAGAGATACCCCTTGTAGAAGACACTTGTTAGAGAACATGAGACCCTAATTTACCCTCTAACTGTGTTACAGGAAACTGACCTACCCTCTGAGCTCAGTCTTACCCATCTGTAAGATGGGGATAGTAATATTTACAGGAAGATCTGTTTCAACATTTAAACGAAATTACATAGGTGAAACACTGCTGTAAACTGCAAAGTTCTAGACATCCGTGAGTTGTCAGACAGCATTTCCCTTCACGAGGAAGGCTGACTTTTTTATTCAGACCCCCTTCTCTACTGGAAGAGCTCTTAGCCGTCCTACAAAGGCTCCCCAACATCCCTCCTCTGGGAGGACCATTGAGGCTCCTCCCCGTGGGGTTCCAGAGGACAGACCTCAGACCCACCTCGTCCCGCGGCCCAGCAGTGATCTGCTCCATGGCCCACCTTCTCCAGAAGGAGCTCAGGGAGGGTAGGAACCAGCACCCGCTCCGTGCCTGGTCCCTCAGACGGGCTCAGAAACGTCTGCCGGATTAATGCGAAAGGAAAGAAACCCGCGTGACTTAGCTCCTACTTGCTGTCAGACCCTTAAGCTACAGGCTCTCTCCCTTGTGATCACGGTGAACAGAACCCTCCTTCTCCTCCCCCAGCCTCCCCTCCCCATGCAAGGATTATCATCCCCTCCTTGGAGAATTCAGGGACCTGCCGGCCAGTGAAATATGAGCGCAAGTAGCATGGTCGCTTCCAGCGGAAGCTCTAACAGCAGTGCGTGAGCTCTCGTCCTCTTTTCCTCCTGGGAGATCCCTGGCAGCAGTTCCGAGAGAGGCCTCCCCACCCGCCTGGGTTCTGGAGCAGCATGGGCACGGCTGGTGCCCAGCCTCCAGCTCCTCAGCAGGGCCGGCCTTGCGCACAGATGCTGGGCTTCCTTCCATGAGCCCCAACTCTGTCTCTGGGGGCTTGGCCTGTGTTTCTGTGCCAGGCAGGTGAAGTGCAGGGAGCTGCCATCTCAGGGTCAGCCCCAGCCAGTGCTGGACGAGACTATCCCCAGCATCCTTGCCCTTGGCGGGACAACCCTGCCCCGAGGCTGGCAGGGGGACGGTGGGTGGTTCTACACCATTTCCCAGGGTCCCCCCATGCGATGGAGCCCATTGCCCACAGGGGTCGCCTGCTCCATATAATGCAACCTCCCTCCCTCTCAACTTCACTCTCCTACTAGCACTTCCTGGGGTTGCGCCCCAAATAAACCGCCTGCATGCAGAGCTTTATCTTGAGGCCAGCTTTGGGGGAACCCAGCCTCAGACACCAGATGAGAAAGACTTCTGGCAGAGCTCTCAGTTTGTCCATGAAGGGCATGGGATTTGAGCATGAAATAAGCCTTTGCTTCAAGCCCCTGGGGTTGGGGAGCCGTCTGTCACAGCAGCATAATCTGGCCGAGCTCCTGGAGATGAGGACATGAGGCTCAGGGAGTAAGGGGCAGACTAGAGCGGGCCGGCAGAGCCCCTGGCTCCAGAACACTGCTCTCAACCTCCCACTGTGGGCTGGAGGGAGGAGGGGGCGGGAGGCGGAAAGTGGGAGAGGAGGAAGGTGACCCCACTGGCCTTAAAGGACCAGCAGGGAGCATGCTGCCGCCCAGGGCTCCCATGCAGAGTGAGCCAGCCAAGGGCTCTCAGGTCCCTTCCTGCTCTCCAACATCCTGCGGGCCTCTGCTCACCTTTCCGTCACCTCCTCCACCCACCAGCAGCCGTTTTTGCCCCTGCAATCAGACCTTGGGAACAGCACACATGTGGGCCCAGGGTCTGGAAAAAATGAGTTTCCCCTGGTGTCATTTCTCCCCAGCAGAGCAGCAGCCTTTCTCCCCGACCTTGGGAGGGTGGCAGGGAGTGACCAGCTTCTGCACCTAGTACCCACTGAGAACGGCCTTGTGGGACCTTCCTGGGAGCCGGGTTCTGACTCTGGGGGGAGTCGGAGGGAGACAGAGGGTGAATCTTTCCTCAGTCCCCCTAAGCTGGGCCCAAGGATCACTGCCAACTGTTTGTTTTCCAGAGTCTGCCGTTTTCTTGGCAGCTCAGTGCCGGCCCTGGAAACTCTCAAGGTATTTTTGTTAAGTACTTTTATAGCTTTAACAGAGAAAGAGAGAGAGAAAGACTTTCTGAGGACCTTCTTGGATCTGAGTCATCCCTCACAGCCATGGGGACAAGGACAAGCTTGGGAGTGGGGGAGGACTGCAGCGATTTCCCAGATAACAGCTTGAAAGCAGAGCCAGGGCCGGACAAGTCGAACCCCTGATCCCTGCATGGGGCTCCCAGGCCGCATTGTTCTAAGCTCTTTCTCTATACACCAGAGCATGGATGGTGACTAGAACTTTCCTGGCTGGGTTTTCACTGTCTGTTTGCCTTCCAGTCACCCCCAGGAACTGAGAGGTCCTCCCTGCGCCCACACTGCCTGGCAAGAGCCGCCAGGCCTGGATAGGTGGAGAGCTCCCCATCACTGGAGGTGTGCAAGCCAAGGATGCCACCTGGTTCAAAGTGCCTCGGCATCCGGCGGGGGTTGCCTAAGTAACCCGGCAGCTGGGATCCCTCCGTGCCCAGGGTCTAGGCTGGAGCATCTGCAAGGGGAACGTGAGCAGGCGGGGACAGCGGCAGCCTGCGGCGAGCCTCTGCGGGTGTGACCCTGGACGCGGGACTGCATCGCCCCAGTCTCGTTCCTCCGTCTTTACAAGGGACAGGAACTGGCTCCTCCTTAAGCAAGGTCACGCGTGCACGGCCTTTGCACCGCCTTCGCCCCCACCGCGGCCACCACGCTGACCCTGCCCTGCCCTCCACGCCCCGAGGCCTGGGCCGCACGCGCGGCCTTCTGACTCTGGGGCTAGGTAAGTCCGCCGCGGGAAAGGGGTGAGTCGTGATTGGTCCACGGCCGTCGTGGCACCCCATTCTCCTGGCCTGCGATTGGTCAAAGGGTGGGCATATGACCTGGTGGTAACCAATGAGAGGTAAAGGGAAGTCTGCTGGGCGGAGCTTCCCTTCCCCACCACAAAAGCAAGGACCACGTGAGGAAAAAGGCCCTTTCCAGTCCTCCATCTTCCTGCCTGGGACGTGCATGTGATGTCCGAGACACAGCAGCCTCCGCCGTGGCAGCGTCATGCGGCAGCCGACTCCAGGCCGGGGGCCACTCCCTCTGGACATCTTGTTATGTTCCTTGCAGAAGGAATGTAAACTCCTAACTGTTCCAAGTCTCTGGTAGTCAGGTTTTCGGACTTGGAGCTAAACTCATTCCTGACTTTCCTGCTGAGGGGATGTCTGCTCAGACCCGGTGACCACGCCCACCTCCCGTCTCCCCAGGCACCTTGCCCCACAAGACACTGGAGCGGGTACTGGACGGCCCGTCTGCTCCTCAGCCTCGCGTCATCGTACTTCCTTCTTTTCTCCTTCTGGGCCTCGCTCCTGCTTCGGCCAGCTCACTCCACCCCGAGACCTGATGAGCGATCTCACAGGCCCATCGCCTCCTCTCCCCCGCCCCCAGGCTCAACCACAGCCCATAATAAGCAAAGGCCCCAGGAACCCAATCCCGCGGTCCCCAAATGTGGCAGACACGCCATTTGCTTACAACAGGGCGACTGTAGGGAGCCGCCACGTTGACAGATCGCCATGCACGCTGTGGGTGGGAGGCCCTGCCGGGTCCCTCAGCATCTCCCGGCCCTCGGCATCCGGGCCTGACTTCAGCTCTCTGGAGGACTGATCCACGTGGGTTCGCTTCCCTTCTCGAGGAGTGCCTTCCTCTCCGGGCTGCAGCGCCTCTGGGCTCTGATTACCGCCATTTATGAAATGAGCCTGGGTCACACTCCACAGCTGCTAACCCTCAGAGAATAAAAGCTAAGGGCTGGAACAGTCTGAATGATCATTGCATGCAATTGTCCTCTCCATCACTGAGGCAGAGAGCCTGACATGCCCCACATCTGGGGACCACTCAACTGCAGCCCTGGGAAGATCGGCAGAAGCGGAACTTTTCAGAGGAAAGACCCCACTTTAGAACAGCCCCCTCTCCGTCTGCCATGGGAACAGCATCTCTGACACATCACTATGGTCTGTGCTTGCACCCTTCTCTCATACAACCTCAAGATAACTCCATGCTACAGGTGAGGAAACTGATGCTCAGAGCGGTTAAGCAGTTTTCCAATGCCATACAGTTAGGAAGGGACAGAGCCTACTTCAAATAAACTAACCAGGCCAGGCTTCTGACCACCTGTAACGTCTCCGCAGACTCAATAAGTTGCCCGATTTCGGAGCTGGAAGGGTGGCAGGAGTCTGGCGGTAGACCTGCTTGCCCATCCTGAGAATGCCGGGCCTACAGAGGAGTCGAGTGGGCATAAGAGCCCTGAGGCCTCCAGGGAAAATGGTGAAGAGGACTGGGGGCAGCCAGGAAGCCCCCAAGAGACCGTGACTCAGACATTCAAAAGAAGAGAGGAGCAGAGGTAAGGGAGGCATAGAATGCTTTACAGTGTAAACCTGAGATTGGAGAGAGCGTGTTCCCCCAAAAACTTGCCAACAAACCCTGCCGGGTTCAAGCATCCTTCCATCCATTTATCCATACGGCCATGCATTCATCTATGCATCCCTCTGTCCACCCAACCACCATCATCCATCCACCCATATGTCCCTCCACCCCTCCATCCTTCTGTCCACCAACCGTTCTCTCCACAAGCGTTTACCCCTAAGCACCTCCTCTGTGCTGGGAGCCATCCTCAAGAAGCTCAGTCCAGTAGAAACAGAAATGCAGCAAGACAACATTGATAAAGGTTGACGAGGTTGTGATGGGGAGAAGCACGCGGTCTGTGGAGGCCCAGCAGGCACCTGAGCCATATGGGGCTTGTCAAGAGAGGCTTCCTGGAGGGGGTGGTGCCAGAGCCAAAGCTTAGAGGATGAGTAAGGCACCCAAGCAAAAGCAGTGAGCGTTCCACACAGAGAGCAAACCAGAGCGTTATACGCTGCTTATCGTGTTCGAGACTGGAGGTGGGTCCACTGGGAGGTGGGCTGTTGGTGGGGAGGGAGGGGTGGAGAAGAGGGTCGCGTGGATGGTTACCCTCCTTTTTGGGGTCTGGATGTAGAGCGGCAATCTGGGGGAAGCCTGGTCACAACTTTGGGGGGATAAGCTCTAGAGATAACCCGAGTGGCCTCAGTGACGAAGGTTGGAGGGAGGAGCTTGGAGCCTCGACTGCTGCCCCCAAGAATGAGGAAGAGGCATCGTGGGGAGAAGGGATGTGCTTACACTCCCAGCCCCTGGCCAGGATGGGGCTGGGAGTCCAAGCCCCATCGTCCGTATCCCCTGCCCTGACACTGGAGGGCCCAGCTGCGGCAGGTCAAGCCGAAGGCGTTTCACGGAGTCAGCACCATGGTTTTACATCTGTGTCAATTTGAGCATCTTTAGTCAGGGGTGAAATAGAAAATACTTATAATTGGTACAGCCCCCGCACCGACCAATCAGAATGGACACAGGTCCCAGAGGCCCTGGCCAGCCCCAGGCTGGCCCTGCAGGTGCTGAATCCTGCAGAGCTCCCAGGGGTCCCAGGACAGGGGCCATGGTGGCCAGGGCATCAGCTTCTCACCAACCAGGATGGAAGTATTTGGTCGTTCGGACACCTGGTGTGGTGGTATTGGTACCAACAGGCTGCTTATCAGTCTTGCCTTTCGACAGGGTCACAGGCTCCATTCTGGTGGCCACAGTCCCCACCACGCCCCAGAGTCTTACACCTGGCAGGTGAAGCATTTGAGATTGCAACGCTTCATCCTACAGAGCCCAGAGATGCCAGCGGGAGGGTCGGGATCAGAGGCCAGCGCCCAAACTTCTCAGAGGGCGCACATTTCTGGAGCAGTGTGTCTGCGGCTTCACCCCCAAACACGGCCCTTCAGGGCCAGTACCTGCAACTGTGACCACTGCTAGCATTGAGCACTTGCTCTGAGCCCTGTGCAGCGCTGTCAACGTGCCATCTCCCTGAACCAACACAGCACGCTGTGGGGCTGGTGGTGTCCCCTGTGGTTTTAGGTGAGGAAGTGGACCCTCAGTGCAGGGAAGCAATTTGCCAGAGGGTGGGGGTGGGTTGAAACTTGGGTCCATCAAATTCCAACACTCACGCCCTCACCCCTGCTGCAGGCATCCCAGAGAATCTTCTGCAGGGAACAAAGCCCGGGGTGCACCTCCGATGGCAGTGAGGGAACCCGGCTGGGGTTACCGAGCGGACAGAGAGGAGCCGGATGCCCCTGGCTGGAGCTCCCCTCCCTGCTTCTCCCTCAAGGCCCTCAACCTCGGCGGCCCTTCAGGAGCTCCACTGGGCCCCGGCTCCTGGCTGCACACCCAGAGGGTGCCCTTGCCAGGGCAGGCAGCCCGCCTCCCTGACTGTGTGGACGCCAGCTCTCATTAAGTCAGCTCGACTCGACCCTCATCCGTGTGCACCTTCCGGGGGCTGTGCTGGGTTTTGGGACACGCAGGGAATGAGACCAAGTCGGTGGCCTCAAGGAGCCTGTGGTCTGGGGTTGGAGGGGTGAGGGGGTGTTGAACCACAGAAAGGGCTGGCCCTGCATGCGATGGATGCCTCCGTGGAGGGTGTCCTGGGGAGGGTTCTTATGTATGAGTCACTTTTCCAGCGGTGTCACGCATGGACTGTGGGTGCTCTGAGAATGGAGCAGGGCATCTTACCGCCTCCTCGGCCCCGTCGCACGTCTTTTCACTGGGCGTGGGCACCGGTTCAGGGCCACCCCAGCTTGGGCCACTTCCCAGGCGCCTGCAGCCACTGTGTGCGTGGAAGCCCCTGGGCGGGCCTGGCAGAGACACGAGTGCAGGAGGCTGGAAGTCGGGCCGGCACAGGGGGACATGCCGGGGGCCCGGGGCTTACAGAAGGACGCACCCTCTGCTCCACGCCTCGAGCAGCTTGTGAAAGGTCGTGGCTCCACCTCGTTAGACGATTTTCTACAGAGTTAGAATTCTGCTATGTAAACTGTCTCACATTCTGCCTGTAGAGAACCGTCTCCTGCCGTGTGCCCTGTCTAACAGAGACAATTCCCTGGTGGGGCTGCGGGACGCGCTTGGCTGCTTTTCTGTGGCTGTGGCTCAGGTGTCTTTGGTTTCGTTTCTGCCACAGTGGGCTTCCCTGCTGAGGGGCTTTGTGGCACAGGGGAACATCCTGGCCCCTGAACTCGGGGTCCTGGAGAGAGGCAGGATTCTGGGGACATAAACGTTCACATTTTTCACTCAAAACACTCCTGAGCCCAGGGGTATGAATATTTCCCCTGGTTGCACAAAGCAGTCAGAGCGCCTGCTCCTCCTTGGCTTTCCGAAGACGAATTCCAAAGGCTCCACTCACTCGTGGTGGGTATTTATCTGCTGCAGATGCCTTCCCTGCTGGCAGGAATAAAAACACAGGGACAGAAGAATTCCGTCGTCCTCAGCAGAGGAGGGTTCTGAATGCCATTTGTTGCAGTGATTTTTCGAAACATGAACAGCATGAGCGAGATGTTTCCAGGAACAAAGGAAAATTGGGAGGAACTTATTTAAATCATCTCTCCTGGCTGAACTCTGCAGAATTGGGGAAACCAGCGAGGCGCCCCGGGACTGACCGGGTGTGCTGGCTCAGGGCCGAGCCCCCTTGAGCCCATTTATCACTCAAAGCAAACCGCTAGCTTCCAGATGGGGCCAGACACCTGGCAATCGGGCCTGACTTGTCCGTAAACTAAGGCTGACGTGGGGAACTGAAGGCAGGCGCGGCCCAGAGAGAAGGCTGGACGTGGAGAGGGGGCATCAGCCTCCCAAGGAGGCCCCTTTGCAGTTCTGTCAGTATCCCAGCACGTGAGGGAATCAACAGAGTGAAGGAAGACAAAATGAACCGGACGAGGAAGGAAGGGACAAGGAGGGGGCAGTGACAGGGGAAGGACAGGAGGGAAAAACAGTTCCTTCAGGACTGCCAGGGCAGCTGCCAGCTCTGGGTCATTCTGTTCCGCTCAACAGCCCTGAGAGAAGTCAAGCACGGCCCACGTCCTCAGCTGAGACAACAGCAAAGACCTCCCTGTGTGGCCAGGGCCCAGATGGAAAAAGGCACAGAAGAGACACTTAAAGCAGCTTGGGGAATCCAGGAATGCTTCCTGGAGGAGGTGACAGCCAGGTTGGGACCTGAGTTGAAAGATAGCTATTAGCCAGGCCAAGGTAACTTGGGCTGGGTGGTTCAAGAAGGGAGGAGGGAATGTTCCAGGCTGAGTCTCTAGAGAACAGAGGGTCTGCAAGATGCTCACTGTGCTGGTGGGGACTCGGGGGGCAGGCAGGGAGTAGAGACCAGAGGTCAGGGGTACCTGGGGCCAGCCATGCTAGGGATGCGAGCTTTGTCAGCGACGAGTGATCTGGGGTGGTGAGAAGGACCCTTCTCATCAGATGTTTGCGGGCCCAGCCGATAGCTCCTCTCCTGTGTTCTCAACAAGGGGAGGGACCAGGAAAATGACATGGCAGATGGGAAACCAAAGAACTCCCTTTATTGCTGTGGCAGTTGGTTTTGGAGAATGTGGCCATTATCTGCGGGCTGGTGGCTCTCCTGACACTGAGCCCCTGCCCTCCCCCCCCCCAGAGTGGGCAGGCGTCTTTCATCATGGGGCCAAGAGAAGCATGTGGGGTCCCTGCTGGCAGACCTCCCGTATCAGCTCTCTTCCCCAGAGAGGAGAGGGAGGGAGGCTGGTGGCACGTGCTGGAGGAGCCCCGTCCTCAGTGGAAGAGGGGACATCACATGCCGGGCCCGGCAGAGCTCCCAGGCTGGGCTGAGTAGACGGTTTGGGAGAACAGAAGCCCAGAACCGTGCCAGCCCACGGGACAGCTGCTCCGTAGGACCAAGGCCTGAGGAGGGCAGTGGGGGCGCGTCTGCCCCACTGTGCTTGGGGCTCACGTGTTGTCAAGAGCCGAAATGGGCCCCAGCCACCATGTAATCCAGGGCTGTGTTTTAGAGCACAGGAAACTGAGGCCCAGAGAGAAACAGACCTCTTTCTTGTCACATAGCGAGTTAGGGACAGGGCTGGCCGGGAACTGGGTCCCCTGACTCCTCGCCCACGCCTCGGTGCCCCCCAGCACCTTCCACTTGCACCATGCCTCCGAGGACTTGCCCTCACTGGAGGCTTGTGCACACAGCCCCTGCTCATGAGCTACTTTCACACCGTCTGCACGTCCAGGTCCTGCCAGCGGGAGACCGTCCCCCACAGGCGTCCTGGTGTGTCGGATGCCGTCAGCATCTCGCCTGAGCCCCCTTTACAAACGGGGCCGAAGAGGCTGGCCACAGAGGGCCAGGCATCCTGGCCGGCGACCCGAGGCACCAAGGGGATGCCTGCACCCCGAGTCCTGTGTGTGAGATGCCCTGGAGGCGGGTGGGACTTCCCGGCCAGTCCTGTCGTCGGCTTGGGGCCAGGTGCTGCAGGCAACACCCAGCCCAGAAGCAGGGGTCCAGGTGCGTGTTAGGCAGGATTCTCAGAGAAGTGGAGCCCATAGGGTGTGTGTGGATGTAGATCAGAGGAGATTTATGGTAGGAATCGGCTCACAGGGTTACGGGAGCCAAGAAGTCCCATCATCTGCCATCTGCAAGCCGGAGACCCCGGGAAGCTGGTGGTGTAATTCAGTCTAAGTCCAAAAGCCTGAGAACCAGGGGCCAGCTGGTGCACATCCTGGTCTGAATCTGAAGGCTGGAGAACCCGGAGCCGTGACTTCCGAGGGCGGGAGGACACGGAGTCTCAGCTCGCGCTGTCAGAGAGCACAGTCGCCCTTCCCCCCCCACCCGGACAGCGGGTCTGCTCTCGGTGCGCTGACGTGACTGCTGGTCTCTTCCAGAAACACCCTCACAGCCAGCCCCGAAAATAACCTTCTACCAGCTCTCTGGGCATTCACAGCTCATGATAAGGGCTGAGAGGTTTGGGGTGATCCTTGAGGGCAAGGAGAGGGAAGGTCCCCAGTGAGGACCAGGCATCTGGAGAGGAAAGGGGAGGCTCAGAACAGGGGTCGCTGCAGGAGCTGTAGGGGCAGCACTGAAAAGATGGAAGACAGGCCGCCCCGTGGCCGAGTGGTTAAGTTTGGGTGCTCTGCTTCAGCAGCCCAGGGGTTCGTCTCTTCGGATCCTGGGCGCAGACCTAGCATCGCTCATCAAGCCATGCTGAGGCGGCGTCCCACAGAGCACAGCCAGAAGGACCTGCAACTAGAATCCACAACTATGTACTGGGGGGCTTGGCGAGAAGGGAAAAAAGAAAGAGGAAGATTGGCAACAGACGTTGGCTCAGGGCCAATCTTAAAAAAAAAAAAGATGAAGACATGACACGTACTGGCCCGTGCTTTCGAACAGCCTTGGCAGCTGCCGTGTGAGCTGTTGCTCTGGGCAGCTCCTGAGCAGTGCCCTGAGGTTTTGGAAGGCAGGAGGGTGAGCTCCCTACGGGGAGAGTCTTCCTGGGGGACAATGGAGAGCCTGCCCTGGAGCCTGAGGACGGGCCCAGCACATCCCTCCTTGTGAGCCCCCTGGGAGTCACCTGTCTACCCAGGTCATCCTCCTCGGGGCCTCTTTTCTCTCTCCACCCAACCTTGTGGGCCTGCTGATCTCAATCCAACTAACCAGTGGCCCCTCATCCCACCCACACCAGCTCCTCCCTCCAGGCGTGGCCCAGGCCACCCCAGTTCAGCTCCACCCAGTGGGGCAGGAGATGGTTCAGCTTCTGCCCCTGAGAGGTGAGGGTTCAGAAGGACCCTTCTGTGCCAGCCTCAGTGTGAACTCTCCATAGGACAACAAGCCGTCCCCTACCCGGAGACCCTGCCTCCTTTCTCCATCCCATCACAGGCCCCTCAAGGGGGAGTGCACCCCGTGGCTGACCTTTCAGCTGCCCCTTGAAGCCTGTTCCTCAACAGTTAAACATAGCATTACCGTATGACCTAGCAATTCCACTCCTAGGTATGTACCCAAGAGAAATGAAAACGTAAGTCCACATAAAAATGTGCAAGCGAGTGTTTATAGCAGCATTGTTCATAATAGCAAAAAGTGGAAACAACGCAAATGTTCATTGACTGATGAATGGATAAACAAAATGGGCTACATCCAACAATGGAAGATTGGAGAATATTATTCAGCCATATAAAAGGATGAAACACTGATACGCACTACTATATGGATGAACCTTTAAAACATTATGCTAAGGGAAAGAAGCCAGTCACGAAAGACTCATATTATATGATTCCATTTATAAGAAAGGTCCAGAATAGGGAAGTCTACAGAGACAAAAAGTAGGTTAGTGTTGCCAGGGGCTGGGGGAGGGGGAAATGGGGAATGACAGCTCATGGGCGCGGGTTTCTTTTTGGGGTGATGATCATGTTCTGAACTAATTGCAGTGGCGGTTGTACACATCTGTGAATATGCTAAAACCACTGAATCGCGTAAAGGAGTGACTTGTATGGTGTGAATTATAGCTCAATAAAGCTGGTTTTTAAAAATCTTTTAGAGAAAGAAAGAAAGGTAAATTATTGACTTCAGCTTCCATCATAAGAAACTAGAAATATAAGAACAAATGAAGGGCCAGCCCAGTGGCCAAGTGGTTAAGTTTGCGCGCTCTACCACAGCGGCCCAGGGTTTCGCTGGTTCGGATCCCGGGCACGGACATGGCACCGCTCATCAGGCGACGCTGAGGCGGCGTCCCACATGCCACAACTAGAAGGACCCACAACTAAGAATATACAACTATGTACTGGGGGGATTTGGGGAGAAAAAGCAAGAAGAAAAAAAGAAACAAATGAAACTCAAAATAAGCAGAAGAAAAGAAATAAAAATCAGAGTGGAGGGGCTGGGCGGGTGGTGCGGTGGTTAAGTGCACACATTCCGCTTCGGCGGCCCAGGCCTCGCTGATTCGGATCCCGGGTGCGGACATGGCATTGCTTGGCACGCCATGCTGTGGTGGGCGTCCCACATATAAAGTAGAGGAAGATGGGCACGGATGTGAGCTCAGGGCCAGTCTTCCTCAGCAAAAGGAGGAGGATTGGCGGTGGATGTCAGCTCAGGGCTAATCTTCCTCAAAAAAAAAAAAATCAGAGTGGAAATCAATGAAATAGAAAACAGAAAACCATAGAGAAAATCAGTGAAATCAGAATCTCAACCTTTGAGTGAAAAACACTTTTCAGGTCTGTCTAGAGACATGAAGTCTCAGGAAGAAGCAACAAAAGTCAGTAGAAACCGTTTTGCTTTGTTTTACAGAATGCAATCTTGTGCATTTTTTGGATTGATTTAGGAGACAAGCACCGTGACAGAAGAAGCCAAGGATCGCATTTTATGCTGATTACGTGTTTATGTCTTATTCTTCCCCACCAGACTCAGGGGTTCTGTGTGGTGGATGCACGGCAGCGTCCCCAGGGCCGGCCCGCAGTGGGTGTGCAGTAAACAGCTGGTGAGTGAATAAACGGTTGTGGTAGTGATCACTGTTCTCCTTTGCGCGGGGAGCAGAGCACGCGCAGAAGTCGGCACCTGGAGTCAGCGTGGGTGCTGTCTTCTCCTGGACGCTCGCGGGGCGCCTCCCCCGTGCCCGGCCTGGGACAGAGGGGAGCAGACATCGAGGCTTTGACTCACAGTATTTAGGTGAGATTTGGGGTTTCGAGCTGATGCTGGGATGTTCCACCTTTGGGGGACATTGGGATAGCGTGAATGCATTTTGCACGCGGGAAGGACATGAATTTCGGGGTGGGGGGGCCGGAGGGCAGGCTGTTATGGGTTGAATTGTGTCCCCTCAAAAGACATGCTGAAGCCCTAACTCCCAGGGCCTGTCACTGACCTTACTGGGGAGCAAGGGCTCTGCAGACGTCATTAGTTATGCTGAGATCAGAATGCAGCACAGTGGGCTCTCATCCGACAGGACTGGTGTCCTCGGAAGAGGGAAGTGTGAACACAGACACAGAGGGGAGAAACGCTGTCTGTCGTTTTAAACCGCTCGTGTTAGTTTCCTGGGTCAGCCATAAGAAAGCACCACAGACCAGGGGCTTAGACGGTAGAAGTCCATCCTCTCACAGTTCTGGACCCTGGAAGTCTGAGATCGAGGGGTCAGCAGGGCTGGTCCCTTCCGAGGCTCTGAGGGAGAGTCTGCTCCCCGCCTCTCTCCCAGCGTCTGGGGGTTTGCGGGCCGTCTTTGGCATTCCTTGCCTTGTGGAAGCATCACCCAGATCTCTGCCTCCATCTTCACATGGCGTTCTCCCTGTCTGTCTGTCTATCCCCAAACTTCCCCTTTTTATGAGGACATGGTCATAGTGGATTCGGCCCACCCTGGTGACCTCACTGTAACTTGATTCCTCTGTCAAGACCCTCTCTCCAAATAAGACCACATTCGGAAGTACGGGGGCTAAGACTCCAACATATGACTTTTGAGGGAACACAATTTAATTCATAGCATCTGTTCAAGCTTCCAGAATTGATTTATTTCTCATCTTTTTTTTTTTTTTTTTGAGGAAGATCAGCCCTGAGCTAACATCTGTCGCTAATCCTCCTCTTTTTGCTGAGGAAGACTGGCCCTGAGCTCACATCTGTGCCCATCTTCCTCTACTTTATATGTGGGACGCCTGCCACAGCATGGGTGCCAAGTGGTGCCATGTCTGCACCCGGGATCCGAACCTGTGAACCCCGGGCCGCTGAAGCAGAACGTGTGCACTCAACCGCTGCACCACCGGGCCAGCCCCTTCTTTCTCATCTCAATTGTGGATTTACAGTGTAAACGGACCATAGAATGTATCCATCTGGTTTTTGCGAGAAGTATTTAATGTGTTGGTCTCGTGTGTTTTAATCCACAGAAGAGATTAAAGTTGCCTGTGCGAGAGTCTGCAAGAGGGTTGATGGGCTTCCATTCCTGATATTCAGCCAGGATTTTCCTCAGCACGTCCATTCCTGCTTCCAGCAAAACTTTCCCAAACCGGTTCCAGGCGCTTTTTTTTTTTTTACATTATTAATTTTTTAAGTTGTGGTAAAATACATATATGAAATTGATAATGTGTATAAAATTTGCTGCTCTAAGTGTACCGTTCAGTGGCATTAAGCACCTTCACGTTGTTGTGCACCCATTGCCACCCTCCATCTCCAGAACCTTTCCAAACAGAAACTCTGTCCCCATAAACAATCCCTCTCCCCTTGGCCCCTGGTAACTACTGTTCTACTCTCTGTCTCCGTGGATCTGCCTATTCTGGGTATTTCCTATAAGTGGAATCATACAGAATCTGTCCTTTTGTCGCCTGGCTTATTTCACTGAGCATAATGTTTTCAATTTCATCTGTGTTGTAGCCTGTGCCAGAATTTTCTTCCTCTGTAAGGCTGACTAATATTCCATTGCCTGTATATGCTGCATTGTGCTTATCTGTGCCTCCATTAGTGGACATTTGGGGCGTTCCCACCTTTTGGCTGTTAGAAATACTGCTGTTACGAACATGAGTCACAAACATCTCTTCGCTCTTTGCTTTTAATTGTTTGGGTGCATACCGAGGAGTGGAATTGCTCAGCCCAGATGTGTCTAACTTTCAAAAATCCTTAGGACTGTGCACTGGGCTCTCACCGACTGTCTAAGAAGTTAGTAGAAATAGGAAAAAGAAGAAAAAAAAAAGTGGAAAGTTCCCCATGAATTTCCGATCTGAATCTCCGGGGAACTCACCCTGTCTCCCGGGGGAGGGAGGTGAGGACGGGGGTCTCCGAGCAGCCTGACTCAACCCTGTCTGCTCCGTCAGGGAACAGAGTGAAAATGCCGGCGACCCGGATGGCCCCAGATGAGGCAACTCTGGGGTGCTTTGGGGTGGACTTGAGATTTCCACGCGGCAGGTTCACAATCAACTGTCAGGCCCATGTTAGGACTCGCTCACACTGCCGGAGCGGGGGCGGAACTCAGACAGAGTAAAAGCCCAGCAGGAGAACTGCCGGGCAAGGGTTCTGGGGCGGAAAAGGGGCAGCAAAAGCCACAGAGGGAATCAGTCGTCTGTTATATTCGAAAAGTAAAATAACACCGGAACTGAGGCTCCCAGAGCCAGGCCACACGCACACACATACAGAGACACACACATACAGACACACAGATACATGCACAGACACACACGGACGCACAGATACGCAGAGGTACAAACAGATACACTCATAGAGACAGACACACAGCGAGATACACACACACACACACACACACACACATTTAGAAGGGGCCCCTTGGGGTGGGAGCCCCCGGTGTGCAGGCGAGCAGCAGAGCCGTGGAGATACGAGTCAGAGAAACCTGAGGCTCCCCTGGGGCCCGTGAAGGACATGGTGGGCAGTGACAGGAGTGACAGAGCAGAGACGGGGGAGGCGGAGGTGGCCTCGCGGTGGCAGGCTGATGAACATCGCCTCCAGCAGCAGCGAACCAAGCCCCTGAGGCAGCTGACACTGGGCCCATGTAGCTGCCCCCTGACTACCCTCGTAAGCTCCTCCAACTTTCCATGCCTCTGCTCCCTGGGCCACACCCTGTCTTTCTTGGAGTCCTCCCCAGCAGGCAGGATTCTAGGTGCTGAGGAGAGAAGACGAGCACGGCGTCTCTGCCCTCAAGGAGCTCCCGGTCTACTGGGGGATGCCACCAAGTCCAAAGGCCGCAGCCACACCTGGGGGGACAGGGACAGTCAGCCAGCCCTGGGCTCCAGACAGTCGGAGTGGGGACGCGGTCAGGCTGCCCAGGAGACTGTGCTCCTCCCAAGGGAGCTTCTTCCCCTCAGAGGCCACGTGTCCTAGACAGTGCTACCGCAAGAAGGCAGACCCTCTGTCCTGGGCTGCTGGATGATGGGGGGAGAAGAGCCCCAACTCCTGGGACATGGGCATGAGCAGGAACTACCCCTGCATGGTGTGTGAAGACCTAGGCGCCTGTCTATGGTGGCAGCAAGCATCAATTATCTGACCAGTATGCTGGGCACATCGCTTCACCCACAGGAGCATCCTCTTCCTTGTCTGAAAGCGAGGGTGGTCATCCTCACCAGGCTGGGGCAAAGGAGGGGGCTGAAGGCCAGGGGCCGGCAGGGAGCAGACACCTGCCACGTTTCTTCCCTTTCTGCCCGCTGCAGTCACTGCTGAGCCGCACACAGCTCTGCACACTGGGCGAGGACGACCCCTTCAGTGTGCCCGGGACAGTGGCCGCCCACCTTGGGGAGCAGCCGGCCGGAGACCTGGCCTGACGAGCAGCTCGGTGTGGGAGCCTGCTCCCACGTCCCCGCCAGGCGCCTTGTTGACCCAGGTGTGACTTCCTGGGATGGGCTCTGAAGGGCGAGCCCGCCCGGAGTCTTTACCACGTGCTAGCGTCACCTTCTCTTGCGAGCAAGCTTTTTCTCAGATGAATTTATTTCCTCTCTTAGAATTGGATGCAGCAGCACCGGAGAGGCGATTATCCAGAATTGCTAAAAAGTTTACTGGAGCTGGAAGGAAACTTGAAGCTCAGGGCCAGGCGGGCCTCAGCCGAGCGCAGTGGGCCTCAGGACCGCTACAGAGAAGCCAGTTCAAGCGAGGGGCACGACACGGACTCAGAACTGCCACAGGGCTTTCCTTTACAGCCTGTCGATGGCAGCTTGGACGGACCACGTTCCTATTTTCAGTACAGTCCCAGTGACCAATTTCTCGTTTTATGGTTAGCACTTCTTGAGCACTGTTTCAGGAAATCTTTACCTCTAAAAGCCCGGTTTTTTTCACCTTTCACACTTAGATCTGCAATCCACAGGGAATGGATTTTCATGCCTCGTGGGAGGCACAGGTCGCAATACGTTTTTCCCATGTGAATGCCCAGTTCACCCAGAATTGTTAACGGAAAGATCGCGTCCCCCCATGCGATGGGCTTCTCTTTCTTGTCTTTTATACATTCTGGATTGTTAGAAGTAATTACAACGATATTATATCATCTTGTAATTTAGATGTGTACATATGACAATATTAATAATTGTTCAAAAGATTAGAAACAGTTCAGATGCCCTCCTTCGGGGGTCAGATTAAACCATTCGTGACTACACGCAGATAACAGCCCGCCACCGAGCCACTGAAAAGGCTGGAGTAGATCCGTGTGCGCTGACGCGGACGGGCTCGAAGCGTGTATGTTACATGGAAGAAAATGAGGAGCAGAAGAGTGTGAATAAAATCCGACATTAGGGCAGTGAGTAGGTGTTGTGTACACGTGCTGCCTGGCCGTGTATAAACAGCTCCACTGGCACCCACGGGGAACGACAGGGGCGGCCACGCCGGGAGGCGATGGGGAGATGGCAGAGGAGAGGAACTGTTTGCCAAGTGTAGTTTTATACAGTTTGAATTACTTCTTAGAATGTGTATGTATTACGTATTAAAATAACCTTTAATTTAAAAATAAAGTTAGATAGGGGCCGGCCTGGCAGCACAGCGGTTAGGTTCGCACATTCCGCTTCTTGGTGGCCCGGGGTTCGCCGGTTCGGATCCCAGGTGCAGACATGGCACCGCTTGGCACACCATGCTGTGGTAGGCGTCCCACATATAAAGTAGAGGAAGATGGACATGGATGTTAGCTCAGGGCCAGTCTTCCTCAGCAAAAAGAGGAGGATTGGCCGCTGATGTTAGCTCAGGGCTAACCTTCCTCAAAAAAAAAAAAAGAAAAGAAACATAAACTTCTTAAAAGCTTAGTATATGTCCACTATTTTAAAAAATGGACAAAAGAGAAGTCCAAAGACGAAAATAAAATTTGCCCCTAATCCCACTACCCCCAGGTGACCACTGAGAACTTCTTGGTGTCTTTTCCCCCAGGACATTTTATGTATTGAAAGCACAGTGGAGGAACAATGTTTCACCCCCACATTTACACAATATCATTTCAAGGGACTTCTGTGTCATCGAACGGCCTCCCAGGCCTGCCTTGTGATAGCTGGCTGCTTCAAATCTTGGCTGTAACTAACAACGCTCTGAGGAGTATTTTCGACCAGCTTCTGAGCATTTCCTCCGTGTACTTCAGGAAGCGGAAATGCACACCTGTGAGGCCCTTGATGCATTTTGGCAGGTTTTGGGATAGTCACACTGACCTGCACGGCCGTCCAGCAGCCCCAGCAGGACTCCCAAAGGGCCAGCACCCGCGTGGGGCATCAGAATCACAGATGGACGCCATCCCCACTGCCTGCTGGCCAACCTGTCCAGCCCTCACCTCCCCCTTGGACCTCAAGTCTCCTTTGTTCTCTGTGCTCCAACCACACTAGAAAAGAGACAGCTGGTGGGACTTCCCATGAAGGTGACACATGGAGCAGCTGTGGGAAGCACCCTCCTGTTGCAGACACACAGAATACTGACAACTAAGCATGTGTGCTTCTTACACAACCGAAAGTGTGCAGGGAAAGCGTCTGGGTTCCAGGAATGAAGAGCAGATGCCAAGTTCCAGCAGTGAGTTAGCGCGAATGTCCAGCAGCCTGTGACAAGCGCAGCTCCACCGGGACCCAGGACATAGCCTAGAAGCAGGCATCAGAGAAAAAGTAACTAAAATACAGAGTGAGGGGCAGCAAAATACGGCCGTGGGCCAAATCGGCCCTCCACCTGTTTTGTAAATAAAGCTTTATTGGGACACAGCACGTCACCCGTTTAGGTATTGTCTCTGGATGTTCTTGTGCTGTCACAGCGGAGCTGAGCAACTGTGACAGAGACCACAAGGCCTGAAAAGACTGAAATAGTTACCTCTGCCCTTTATAGGACACTTTTGCCAACCTCTGATCTAGAGTTTTAGATGAAGTGAAATTGGCATTCCAGGGGAGGGGTGAAGGAAAGCCATTCTCAGACATCCAAAGAGGGTGCTACCCATAGACCTCAGGGAAGAGACGGCTATCACACTCCAGCAAGAAGGAATTAAATCTAGGAGGGAACAGTAAAATGTATGGAATAACAGGGAGCCTGTAATTGCCCCAGCTGCACGGTCAGCACGCTCTTTCCAAAGCAGCTGGAACCTGGTGGCCGAGTGAGGCGGGAGGCAGAGGCCAGGCAGCCCAGTCTCACGAGGGACGCTGATGGGCAGTCTTCACTCCAGAGCTCTTTTCTCTCCCCAGGCGGGTGGGAGCTTTGTCATTTTGACTCCTCCCTCCGTGTAAACTTGCTCCAGTTCCCCTCCCTTCGCAGTGGACAATCCTTAATAACAGCACGCATCCCAAACTCCATCTCAGCATCCACCTCCAAGAACCCCAGTGGGACACCAGTGGTACAGCTTTCAGCATCACAGCAACACACAGCCATGTGGTTGAGTCCTTAGTCAGAGGAATCTGGATTTTATCCTCAGTGTGAGGCAAAGCTACCAGCGGGGGGGCTTTTCGTTTTTTGGGGGTTTTGCAGAGAAAGATTTGCCCTGAGCTAACATCTGTTGCCAATCTTCCTCTCTCTCTTTTCTTTTCTTCCCCAAAGCCCCAGTACATAGTTGTATATTCTAGTTGTACATCCTTCTAGTTCTTCTGTGTGAGCCACTGCCGCAGCATGGCTGCTGACAGACGAGTGGCGTGGTTCTGTGCCCGGGAACTGAACCCGGGCTGCTGAAGTGGAGCGCACAGAACTTGAACCACAAGGCCATCAGGGTTGGCCCACACTGGCAGCTTCTGAGCAAGGGAGAGCCATGATCTGACCTGTGATTTTTGCAGGACAACTTGAGCTGCTTTCTTGGGGCATAGATTGGGGGTGGGGGCAGTTGTCACATGTGGAAGTTGGGGGAGACTTTGGCGTTTGATGCACTCATCCAATGAGATATAGTGGTGGTTTGGTGTCAGGTCATAGCCGTGAATGTGTCCTGAATATGTTTGGACCAGGGCGCCCTTACATACCAGGAGCCTGTAGCAAAGCTTTCAAAGCAACCTCGTTAAAGCCAGAAACAAGGATAGAATGCCCACCATCACGGAGGAAATTCAACATTAATCAAGTCAAGGCAAATGCAATATGACAGGAAAACCAAATGAGATATAAATAACGGAAAGGAACAATAGAGAAGTCGTAGCTGACCATACAGTTACTTGAAAATAAAGTTAAGCAACTGAAAAAAATTCTAAATAATAAAGAGTTCAGTGAGTTGTCATAAGGTTGAGGATTTCAGGGCTAGTTAAGGAAAAAGAGATGACCACAAGGTGGCAGGAGCACAGGGTGACCATCCTTAGGGCTACCTTTTGACAGGTTTGGATTGGGGGAAGGGGGGTCCCTCACAGCACAAAACCTTCCAGGGACTACAGACTCCCCAGGGGAGGGACCCCCCCAGAGGAATCAGTAATGTCGCTCAGCAGCATGAGGGGAATGTCTGGGCCAGAGAACTCTGAAGGGCAGCCACCACCTGCGATCTCCTGTAGGCCCAGAGTTCATCTTTTCTACAGCTCACAGATGTCAGGTGTGCAAAGCAGCAGGCTCTCATGGCTAAAAATATGGCTATTTGGCATATATTTAAGGCAACTGGATGTGTAAAAATTTGAGTTTGGTGCCAGTAGGCGTTGAGCTAACAGACTCAGGCTGCTATGAAGCAGTAACCAAGCCAGAGCCAATACGGCGCCATCTTTAGCCCATGTATACAACATGAGGCGTCTAGATATAAGATCAACACGTGAACACGAGAAGACTTTCTACGTGTCAACAGCCAACGTGAGAGGTAATGGGACAGCCCATTCACAGAAGAAACCAAACCCACGTAATGCCTAGGCTTTGTGTGGTCAGTGCCCTCGAGTGGACTCCGACTCCCGGAGCCCTGTGGACAGCAGAGGGGAACCCTGCCCGGTCTTTCTTTGCTCCATCCTTTCACCTTGCAGTGCTGTGTCAGAAAATGCTCTTCTGCTATTCGCAGGGTTTTCATGGCCAATTTTTTTCTGAAGTGGCCAGGTCCTGCTAGTCTGTCTAGTGTGGAAGCTCTGCTGAAATTGGTCCACCATGGGTGATCTGCTGGTATTTGAAATACCAGGGGCACAGCCTTCAGCATCACAGCAACACACAGTCACCACGGTGTGACAACCGACAGATGGGAGGTGTGGTTCCCTGACCAGGAAACGAACCAGGGCCGCAGCAGTGAGAGCCCCGAATCTTAACCATACACCACCAAAAGAATATATTTACTGGCACAGAAATAAGTTTTTTTTTAAATGCAATTGTAGAACATAGAAATAATATGATGAACTCATTTTCATAAAACCAAATCTATTTATTTATCTACCTATCATCTATCTCGATAGACACACACATACATACATAGTGTTGTACTTATGGAAATGGCTAGGAACACATCTGGAAGGGTACATAACAACCTTTAAAAGTAGTTGACTGTTTTGGGCACACAGACTTTCATTCTGCATTACTTGGGTTTTTACAAGAAGGTGTTCATTGACTGCTTGTGTAATCAAAATAATTTTTTTTTATGGGCCGGCCCGGTGGCGCAGCAGTTAAGTGCACACGTTCCACTACGGCAGCCCAGGGTCTGCTGGTTCGGATCCCGGTTGCAGACATGGCACCGCTCATCAAGCCATGCTGTGGCAGGCGTCCCATATATGCAGTAGAGGAAGATGGGCATGGATGTTAGCTCAGGGCCAGTCTTCCTCAGCAAAAAGAGGAGGATTGGCAGCAGATGTTAGCTCAGGGCTGATCTTCCTCAAAAAATAATTAATAATAATTTTTTTGGTAGTGAGGCGGATTTGACCCTGACCCTCACGCGACTGGTCTCTCTACAGCCCTGAGCACCAGGCCGACAGATGCCGTTCTCTCCCCACCTCTTCCCCTTGAGTTCTCGGATGCTCTATCCCTGGTCCGCAGGACAGGACGAGCCCCAACTTACAGAGCTGCTGCGGGCCGAGATCAGGAGCGACCAGCCCAGGCCCGGCACGCGAGGCTGGCAAGCGAGGAAAGCAGGAGAGGGGTGGAGCTCCTCTCTCCTTAGTGCCACTGATCACGTTGACGAGACAACTGTGAGGATTCCAGGAAGCAGGCCACAGGCAGTGCCCTGACTCGGGCTGCGTTTGTGGTGTTCTGATCTCTCTCGTTGCGCACCGTGCTCAGCTACTCGTGCATCTGCTTGAGCGCCCTCCTGCTGGCGTGATGAGCAGCAGGGGGCAGTGGGTGGCGCCATGGCGGGGGCCAGCCCAAGCTCTGCGCCTACAACGGTGCAACCTCTGGCTTAGGCCCCAGGGCCCCCGAAGACTCTGGTGGGGTTGTGGGGAAATCGTCACACTGTGGGTGTGATGATGTATCACACGGGAGATGGGACAGTGTGGACTGAAAGAGCATGAGGTCCAGAGTGTGAGAGAGTGGGCCCACCGCATGCTCGCTCATCTGTCCGCTGGGGTGGCCACGACGCCTGCCTCAGGTGTGATTGTTGGAAGGACTTTAGTGAGGACCTCAGCTGTAAGTGACAGAAGAGCAACTCAAGCCAACTTGAGCAAAGGGAGCTCATCTGCAGCTGGTTTCCAGCGCTGGGACGGATGCTGAAGGGCCCCAGGAGGGAAGAAAGGGCGGCCAGAGTGAGGATTGAGGCACTGGCACGGGGACTCGACGCTCAGGCCTGTGTTCCCCACCCACCATCTCACCACCCACCACCATCGCCTCTGCTGGTCTTCGGGCCACAGCAGGTTCCTCTGGGGAGGGGTGGGGGCAGGGAACACAGGCTCCAGGGACCTGTCTCCCAGCACGTGGACCCTGGCAGGGACACGGCTGCTGCCCCTGGCTGCAGACAGCATTTCCAGGGAATGATCTGATGGGCCCTGCCTGGGTCACACGCCCAGGCCGTAGACCAATCACGGTTGCCAAAAAGAATGGGATTCTGTGTAAGCCTGGGTCCCAAAAAAACGCAGAACGACGACAAAACAAGATGAAACCACCACGGTGGCTGTGGGATTCAGTGAGTGAAGGTTATGTGACACCCTGGAAGAGCCCCTGGCACATAGGGACCCTCAGCATGGACAGCTGCTGTCTGGGTGGAGAACAGGCCACTGACATTCCCTGCCCCCAGCCACCACTGCCACCACTCACTGGCACTGAGCCGTCCTAAAAAACACTTTCAAACATTATGCATGTTTTTCAAACCCAGGTTTTTGGTTTTTTTTTTTTTTGCTGAGGAAGACTGGCCCTGAGCTAA
>NC_060269.1:150902852-150934258 GCF_021613505.1 Equus quagga | reverse complement strand
GCTGCGCCACCGGGCCGGCACTCAAACCCGGTTTTTGAGAAATGGCATCTGGACCGAAATGCATTTGCTTTGCACTGAGGATGCTCTGGATCCGTAAGTGGAGCTCAGACTGGCCGTCTACAAAGCACAAAGCGGGGCTCCTGGGATACAGACGGCCCGGCCGGCAGGAGGGCGGGTAAGCCGGTGGCGGGCGGGCTCCCCACCCCCCCCAGCCGGGGCCTGGCCCAGCCAGACTCTGATGTGCGAGCTGCTGCCTTGGGACACTGGCTTTGTTTCTCTTGAAAGGAAAATCTCCAGTTTTGAAAACTCCCTTTAGAGAAAGCGTTCTCCAGGTTTCCACCCCTGAGGGAAAAGCAGTGGAATCGGGAAGCAGCTGCAACTTATGGTGTCACAGAGAGGGACAAGACTGGGTCGTGGCGGGGACTTTCCTACTCGGACTCCCAAGAGGCCCTCCCTATGCCCCCCACCACGTGACCGCGGGGCCTGCACTGAGCACCGGGCTGTCGCGGGCTGTTGAGATCCATAGCGCATCAAACACGCCCTCTGCTGCCCTCCCGGACCTTCCGTCCTCCTCAGGGGAGGCCCGTGGAAAACGAGGTGGAGAAGCAGGAATAACGTGCAGCGGGTGGACGGGGGAGGGACGGGCAGGGTTGGGGGGGAGGGTGAGCACAGGCAGCCGAGCAGAGCCTAGAAGATGGAGGTCTAGTGAGTAAACAGACGAACCCGACCTCACGGGCTGCTCCGAGCGCGCACGGAGACCAGGAAGTGACGGCCTGGCATGCAGGAGGGGTTTGATCCAGTCCCTGGGAGGTCAGGGGAGGTGGGGTCCCCCAACAGCCAGAGTAAGTGGAGGGTCGTGGAAGACCCTGGGCAGAGCTGTTGCTGGCGTCCCCAAACATCTTTACTCCTCCGTCTGCCAGAGGAAAATTTTTAGCAGAAGTGGATCATGAGAAATAAAGACTACATTTCCTAGAGTCCTCTGCAGCTACGTGCGGCCTTGAACTAGGTTTTCATCAATAGGATATAAGCTGATATGTTAGCTGGCACCCTGGGAACCTCCTTAAGAGAATGCTGCTGAGTGGCCTTTCCTTTCCCCCAACTCCTCTGGCCTGCTGTTTGGGATGTTGCTGTGATGTCAGGAGCTCCATCCTCACTGTGAGGGCAAGGGCTGGGCCCTGGGGAAGGCAGAGCAGTGAGTGGGAAGGAGCCTGGGCCCCTGAGGACCTGGGACCACCAAGCCACCATGAGAGCCATGGACTGCCTGCCCCTGGACCTTTGCCTATGGGGGAAATAAACTTCTCTGGTTTAAGCTACTATCGTTTTGATTCTCTGATCCAGGAGGGCTCGGGAACAAGAGCAGCGGCAGGTGCATCTCTGCTCCCATGGCCATCCTGTGTGGGCCCTGACTTGGCATCCGTGTTTCCTGACAGCTGCCCCAGACTACCAGTGGCAGGAGAAGGGGCAGTGGATCAGCAGGTTCTTAAGCACCCCAGCTTCAGCCAGAGCTGCCAGGAGCCCCTCTGCCCTCCGGCACTGCTCACAAGAAGGTGCCCCACACCCCGTGTCCGTTACGGCACCCACCTCCTGCGTGCCCTCACTGATCGCAGCCGCTGTGGTGGATGCTGCTCACCATCTGGGGAATGTGCGACAGAGCCACGTGCTTTTCACAGTAACGTAAGCATCATTAGCCTCATGATACAGGGGAAGAGACCAAGATTCAGAGAGGCCCACTTCTCTCTGCTCACCAAGGTCCCATTGAGTCACAGCTGTCACCTCAAGATGCCTCTGGCTCCAGTTCTGGGTTTGCGATCAATCCAAGGACAGAGTCGAGGGGAGACAGAGAGTGGAGGCACCCAGCTTCCTAACAGGGACAAGAGAAAGGAACTCAGGTGGCGGAGGCAAAGCTTCCTCCATTATCCCATTTACATTTTCCAGTATTTCTGTAACAAGCATCCATCATTTTTATAATGAGGAACTGTCTCTCCCGCCAATCCTCACCTCCTGCTTTTCACAGTTCTGACTTTTTTCTGGCTGATGACTGATTCGACCAACACACAGGAGAGTTCAAATCACAGTGGGCTTGTGATGAACAATTTCATCGGCCTTGGATTCCAATTCTCTCTCATGCCCATGGGGTTTTTAAGAAGTTCTGCTCGGGATTCCAGGAGTTCACTGCCTCCTCTCACCTCCTCTGTCCTTTGGGCAGGTCAAGGCCACCCTCATGCCCACCTCTGAGGGGAGAGAGGGCCATGCCCACGGCGGGCACCTGAGCTACTCCTGAGTCCACTGGTTCCAGACAGCTATAGCCATCCTCCAGATGTCCTCGGGGAAATGGCCGTCCACTAATGTTGCATTCGCTTCTTCCCCATACAACTGATGTGGCTCTTTTTGCAGAAAGTTATTTCAACTCAGATGTCTGTGGCCCCTTCTGGTGGCATTTTCTTACCAAGAATACCTTTCCGCTTTGGGGCCGGAGGGCTAGGGAGGATGGCGGCAAAATTTGCTGCTGGGTCGTCAGGTCCCTCTTCCAGGTACGCCTCTTACCTGGGAACCCCAGTTTCCTCCGGGCGGGGGGCTCAGGGGTGTCTCCTGCTGCACTGAAACAAACTAACGAAAGGGGCTGAGAATGAGCCACGATGGTGAGAACGGCAACAAGGTTATGATGAATCCGTTCAGTCCTGATATCCCAAATAAAGATAAAATAAAATGGAGAGAATGGAGGTAACGCCTGCTCTCGGGGTTCTTAAGTGGCTTAGTGATTAGACTGGGTTCTCCCCTCTGGGTCCACGAGGCCACAATCGAGGTGCTGGCCGGGCTGGGCCCCTATCTGGGGGCTCCTTCAGGTTGCTAGTGGAGTCCAGCTCCTTGCAAGAGCAGGTCCTCGGTCCTCAGTCCTTGCTGGTGGTCAGCTGGGGGCCACTCTCCGCCTCTAGAGGCCGCTGCGTGCCTTCTCACACGACCCCTCATCGTCACACCAGCAGTGGTGACCCGAGTCTTTCTCCTGCTTTGAAGCTGACTTTTCCTGCTGGAGGAAACTCGCTGCTTTGAAAGGGCTCACCAAGGTCAAGCCCACCAGACAATCTCCACTAAGATCAGCTGGCTCGGGACCTTAATTACATCTGCAACGTCCCTTCCCGCCAGCACCTGGTGTGGCTGAATAACCAGAGAGCGGGTCTCTCCAGGCCCATCGTTAGAATTCTGTCTACCACACCCATCAGACCTATGTATATTTTTTAAATTTGTTATTTCAGAGTTGGATAAAAGGATGAAAATCCATGGCCCTGCTGAGAACGATGATAATAATAATGATGATGATGATGATGCAGCTCGTGGCAGCAGCCAACACTGGAGTAGACAGACTCGGGTTCTGGCTTCAGCCCTGACAGTCACATGGAAGCTGAGGTTAGTTGGGAAAAATATGCAAAATTTCTGCCTTTTCCCACCTGTGTGACCTTGAGCAAGTCACCTAACCTGGCTGGCCCTGTCCTCTCCTCACCCACCACACTGTGGGCTGACGTGCGAGAGGATCCGCAGAGCCCGGAAACGGCCGGCACTCAGCATCTCACCCACGCTGACATGCTGTCGAGCCATCTGCACGACCTTCTCCCGAGGATGTCTTCCTTTTTGAATGCCACTCCATCCTTGTTGGGGGCAGCACGTGCCATTTAGCTTGTTCTTCCCGTATCCCCTGCACCGGCCACCCATGCCCTTTGCCAGAAGTGCGTTCTGCAGGATGATCCAGGAGTCTTCCCATACAGGCAGCTTCTTCTCCACGTGGAGATGATGCGCACTGAGGTGATGAAGTTGCAGACCTCAGGGAACTACCTGAGCAGGCTCCAAAGAGCGGTGGCAAAATGACACCTCTGCACGCCCAGCCCCAGCTCCCTTTGGAGCAGTTCTCAATATGGCCACGAGGTGGCAGCACAGCAGGCCTCTGTTCAGGGCAAGCCCATCGTTATCAGGACATGGCCTCCAGGCTGGTGGTTGAGCGTCCCAAGGGTGGCATCACCACTGCCAGGACCAGTGTCTGTCTCTGTCTCGGGACACAGAGGCTATAACTCTCTGTTGACTGTCTTCATGCTGCACCCTGAGCCATTTACAGCAGGATGCCCATCTGATTCCCTCTGAGCCCCAAGAATGGTTAGGAAAGGAATATTTGTACGTCTTAAACCTCACAATAAATGATATGATCCCAGTTTTACAGGTGAGCAGATCAAGGGCGACAGTAATTAAGTGACTGGCTCCAGGTCACAGCCAATGAGGAATATGACACTACTTTAAATTTTATTACAGAAATTTTCAAACATATACAAAAGAAAATATCCGTAACTCCCACAGTATTTATCATCCAGTTTCAACCACTATCAACATTTTGCCACTTATTTTTCTCCTATTCTCATTTTTTTTTTTTTACCAGAGCATTTATAAAGCAAATTCCAGACCCTGTGGCAATTTACTGTAAATACTTCCATTTGCATCTCTAAACAATTAGAACATTTTACCTAACCACCAGGCCATTATCTCTCCCTAATAAAAGTATCAATAACTCCTTATTATCATCTAATACTGCTTATATTCATATTTCCTCCCCCTTTCACAAATGTCTTTTTGACAGCTGGTCTGTTCTGTCTGATCCAAATAAGGTCCACACACTCCAATTGGTCCTGTCTTTTAAGCAGTTTTATTCTCAAACAGTCGTCCTTTCTTTTTTTCTCGAGGCCCTTCGTTAATGAATAAACTAGGCCATTTGTCTGGTATAACATCCCACATTCTGGATTTGGCTGTTTGCCTCCTCCTGCAGGTGGCACAGGGCCTGGCACAGAGCAGGTGTTCATTCAACATTACAAATCCTGTTAAGGGGAGCAAAGAGAAAGAACAGAGGTGTGGTCCTCACAAGTGTGATAGGTAGGCAGCACTCCACTTGAGAGGCCACAAGCTCCAGCCATGGGATCGTGGGGAGACCACAGGCTCCAGCCCCGGCATCTTGGGGAGCCCACAGGCTCCAGCCCTCCATCTTGGTGGTGAGGACTGCAGGCCAAACAGTTGAAGCAGGAGCCAGACCAGAGCTCCTCGGGGCCCCTCGCTGGAGGGACAGAAGCCACGAGACATAAGAACAAATGGCAGCTCCTCTTCCAGCGCCTCGGCTTCTTCGTGCCACGTGATATACTATCACTGACCTTCGTCATATAAAGAATACGTTTGTATTTGTGAGCTTTAGCTTGGTCCCTAAAGTTTTCCTAGGTGCTGCTCTCCTTTTGTTGTTCTGTGTTTTATTCAGAGAAAACTGAAGGGGATAGAAAAGTGCAAGCAAAACCAACAAGCACCCACATTCCCAGCATCCAACATCAACACTGCTAACGTTTTGTCCCATTTTCTTCCGGGGTGTTTTTTTGTTGGAGCCCCCAACCACCGCCTTGCTCCTGCTCCCCGTCCGTCGCCGCCGCAGGGCAGCCAGCCCAGGGCGGAGCCTCGCAGAGGCCGTGGACCGCCGTCTCCTAAAGGACCTGCACAAGCGCGCTCCCGTGCTCTGCCCTCGGCCCATGTGCACTGAACCAGCGCAGTCGCAGGAGCCGGGGCCGTGACGGAGGACGGGACAAACGCCTGCCCGGACCCAAGTCGACTCCTGGAGCCAACGGCGGCCCGAAACGCGAAGACACGTTCCACTGGAAACCGACCGCCAAGTCCTGCCGGCGCCGAACACCCGCACTTCCGGCGTCCCGCCCCGCCCCATGCTCACTCCCCATTGGTCCCTCACTTGACCACGCCCCGCCCACGGGCAGTCTCCTCCCACTGTCCCCTTCCCCTTTCACCTCACCTTCTGGGTCTCCAAAAGGCTTCAGACCCCGCCCACCGAGGGTTGGGGAAAGCGCTCCGCCATGGCCCGCAATTATTGGTGACTATTGTCTGTCCATTAGAAGAGAGGCGGTGGCGGATTGGCTGAGGGAAAGCAGTTGGGCGGGAAGGCAGCCACAGAGTCTGCGCCGTGGCCTGTGCCCCGGTCGGGGGGAGGGGGTTGCAGCGGCATCTGCGCATGCCCGGTGCGTGCGCAGGGCCGACGGCGGCGGCAGTCATGGCGGTTCGGTGCGTGAGGTTGGCGCGGCGCAGCCTCCCGGCCTTGGCGTTGTCTCTGAGGTGAGGGCGCCCGGCGCCTCGGCTGAGAAGGGGCGCGGTCCTCGGTGCCGCTGCCGGGCCCGCCGCCTCCCGCTCCGACTCGGCGAGGCCGCCCCGGGGCCTCCTGGGCTCCCCGGAGCGGGCGTCGTGGGCGGCAGTTCCCGGCGGGGCGTGCACCACCGCCCGGGGTGCCCTGCGGGGCTGCTGTGCGGCTGGGCCGCTCTGCGGCGGGGCCGGGGTCCGAGGGAGCGGGGCCGCGCTGCCCCGGGCGCGGGCGGGAAGCGGGGGCCGAGGGCCGGGCGCCGGGCGCGGGCCGTCGGCGCGGACAGCCTGCTGGAGCCGAGTTCCCGGCCGGCCCGCTCCGCTCCCCGTGTCCGTCTGCTGTCTTCTCTCGAGCCCGCGGCTCCCGCTCTTCGGAAGGCCTCCTCCTGCGTCGGTGGGGCGGGACCCAGCCTCTGCTCTGTTGGAGGAGCTGCCCAGAGCCGAGTTAGTGCGGAGCAGCCGCTCGGGCCGCCGGCGCGCGGAGCTGGCAGGCCGGTCTCTGCCTGCAGGGGTCGCTGGCCGCGTGGAGGGGCGCCGGGCGGTGACGCGGGGCGAGGTGTGATCGCAGCCTGGGAAGTTACGTGCAGGGAGATCCGGGGACAGAGCAGGGACCGCCCGGAATACCTGAGTGAAGAAACTTTTCGCTCGAGTAGTTTGGGGGTTTGTATCTGGAATTGGTTCCCGGGAAAGTGATCCCCAAGTCAGCATTAATTTCTGCCTCTCAGAACTGGTTTCGCGGAAGGAGGCTCTGGTGGGGGAGGCAGGAGAGCTGAATGGTGGTCCTCGCTCTTGGAAGAGCCCAGCTCTCTGAGACTCAGTTTCCCGCCCCGCCCCGGCCCTGGTGCGTCCCTCTCCACGCTTGTGCTGCTGCCCAGAGCTCTGCTGGCTGCGCTTGGGAAAGGGGTCTGCGGGCAGGCTGTGTCAGGACGACGGGGAAGGAAGACGGGTCACGACAGCACGCTCCGTGTTTACCTTACTCGCCTTTTTAAGTCACCGAAAAAAAAATACAGTGGACAGCTATTGCTCCCCACCCCTGCAGCATCACACTGGTGGCTCCGCTGCTCCTCTCCACAGGCCCAAGACTGGTGACAGGGTTTCTGGTTTGGTTTGTCTTGACAAAAATGGGGTCATGTTTTATGTTTCTCTAAACTGCGTTTCCTGCTGCACAGCACACTTGTAGTGTAGCCGGGAGATGACAGTTCACACGTTCTTTTGGTAGCTGCACAATATTTCAGACGACAGAAGCAACAGCTCATTCAGTCATTACATCCTTGCTGCTGAGCATTCTGTTTCCGGCTGTCACTGGACGGTGCTGCCATGAGCACCCTTGTGCGTGCACTCTGCGTACTAACAGCTCTTCTGTTCCTCGAGGCACTTTTCTTTAATCTGGGAAGAAAAGTAAGCACAGTTTATTTTCAGATTGGACGATGACATAGTTAAGAAGAGCTCCACTGGCCCTGGTGAAGAAATAAGACTATTCTATCATTCAGTAATGGCTTTGCGACCTTGGGCTTATCGCCTAACCTTTTCCATGTGGGGATCAGATCGGATAATATTGTCAGTCACTTCCAGGGTTAGCTTTGGTCCTCGCTGTGTTTCCCCTGGACATACCCCCGTGGTTTTCTACCTCCACACCTTTGCCAGGCAGTTCCCTCTTCCCGGGTGGGTCTGTCTGGCCCACTCCTGACTCCTTAAGAGTAACTCCTGCCTGTCCTGCAGAGCCCCTCTGCCACAGCCTTCAGGGTCTTCCATTTCCCCAAAGCTGGAAACCTGCGCTGAGCCTCCCAGAGCACAGTTCCTCTCTATTGCTTTTAAACCCAAGAATATAGCTTTCTGTGTGTAGATATCTGTTTTGCATGATGGTAAGTACCCCGTGGGCGAGATCTCTGCTCAGTGGGTCTGTGTAATCAGCATCGGCCCGGGGCTTCGCCTTTAATAGGAGCTACTCCATAAAGATGTGGTGGGGTCTGGATGCCCGTATCTCAGAGGCAGGAGTTCAGAATGGCGAGGAGAGGAGGTTAGTTCTGTAGCCTTGGTACGCTGACGATAGTTTAGGCGTGTATTGCAGAAGATTTTCTATGAATAAACAGCTTCTACACGTTGTATACAATTTGCCCTTACTAGACTAAGATAAATCCTTTCTCCCTCACGAGCCAATAGCAAATAGTTTTAAGTTGTCTCAGATTTCTAATATCATCCATCTGACTTTAACAAGGAAAAACACACATAGTCTTAATTTCTTCATGTGGGCTTTTCTTCAGGCCATCTCCCCGGCTCTTGTGCACAGCGACTAAACAAAAGAACAATGGCCAGAACTTGGAAGAGGATGTGGGTCACAACGAACAGAAGACAGATCCTCCCTCTACAGAGAAGATGCTCATGGAAGAGAAGGTCAGGTTAGAGGAGCAGCTGAAGGAGACGATGGTAAGGCCGCACAGGCTCGAGTGGGGAAACGTGTGGTGAACTCCAGGTTCTTTGGAGGATGTCTGTCCAGCCTCCGTGCTTTATTGACAACAGAGACCGAGGCCAGAGGAATTCAGTCGTTTGTCTAAGGATTATGGTTGGGTCGTATAGCAAATTACTGCTGAAGAAGGGAGTAGAACCCAAATCGTGTGTGGCTCAGGTTCTGTCATGGGAATCATCTCTACGCACTACACTGTATATTGAATTAAGACTTGCAGTGGTCTTTGTAGATGAGGACCGCTCCGTGTGGCTGTTTAAGCTGGGCCTTAGGGAAGGTCAAGGGTTGGGGCCAGGGGTGTGGTTATGTGATGCTGGCTCGTGCGGAGGTAGGAGTAGTGACGCGGATGGTTACTCCGTGTGAAAAAGCGTAGGTGGCACAAGTCAAATTCTGTGAGGACTTAAGAACGGCACCGTCAAACCCTCACTCTGTGCTGGCACTGTTCTGACCTCTTCATCTGTAGTAATCCTCACGACAGCCCAGTGAGCCAGCTGTTAATCTCCCTGTTGATGAAGCAACTGAGGCCCAGAGAGGTTGAGTAAACTTCTTAAGGTCATCTAGCTGCTGAGCGGCAGAGCTAGGGTTTGAGTCTTGGAGGCCTTGCTCTCAGCACTGCACTGTAATCACCTGGGAGACAAATGGAGTGTGGAACCCCCCCCCCGGAGTAATTTAGTTAAAAATAGAAATGCTCAGATGAGTGCGATTACAGGAAAAGCAGTGTGAGAAATGAGAAAGGTACCAGAATTCAGATGATTATTACACAATAAGTGTTTAAACTGAGCTACATCTGGGCAACGTGAAAAAGAGCAGAAGTTCGTTGATGGGCTTTTCTCTCTCTGGTGGGATAGAGGCCTGGACTGTCGACCCAGGCTCGCTGTTCTCAACTTCTCGGGGTACGAACCGAGGTGGGTCAGCCCCTCCTAGGGCTCTAGGCTTCCCTCAAGTTGGAAATTCTGCTGAGGAAGTGAATGGTCCTTCCTTGAGGGGTGACGAGACCATCAGAACCACGAGAAAGTAGAAATGTTTTCTTGTCCTTTCCGCGGCTGTGTGCTTGAGTAAGGATGGCCTTGGGGCTGTATAAATATGTGACACCTTGACATCTTATTCCCTACTTGTTGGAAATAGTGACACAGTTGTAACTTATTTCTCCGTATTAAGCTGCACTGTCTGTAGTCCAAAATAACAGATGTTACTTGTATTTTGGCTTGGAGTTTATGTCAGATTTGCTTTCCTATGTTTTGTTTCTTTTTTTTTTTTAGGAAAAATATAAGCGAGCTCTGGCAGATACTGAGAACTTGCGGCAGAGGAGCCAAAAATTGGTGGAGGAGGCAAAATTATATGGTAACTTTAAATGTTATATGATGTTGATCCTGGAAAAATACCGGGCGGGGAGGTGGGGGTGGGGTGCGAACGCGATTATCAAACAGCAGGATGGAGCAGGTGGGCAGCGCGAGCCCGCTGGCTGCATTCCTCCCGTTTTTAAGATGGGTCAGCGGCACAGTTGTCTGTAAGGAGCCAGAATTGCGCCGTGACTAGCATTGAGGCTGGTTAGCGTAATTCTGTCAGTGAGGAGTGTGTTTACTGCTCTTCACACGGTCTTCCACATGAAGGTGTGAACCTGCAGACACTTCTAGCAGGTCAGCCTCTCTGCTGCTCACTTCCTAAGCCATACCAGCAATAACAGTGACATCACTTAAGATCTTCGAAAATGCTCTCAGCATTGTCGCCTTTGGATATATTTGTCACTGTGCTTCCCATTTTACAGTCGAGATCATTGAGGCTTAAATGACTTGTCTCTCATCACAAAGCTAGTAGCTAACGGCACCGGCGCCAAGGCCAGTGCTCCTGACTCCATCTCTGCTTGTGGTGTTTACTAAACATAAGGCTACCATTTGAGTACTTAGGGAACTGTCAGGCGGGCATTATTGCCCCGAGTTATAGTAAAGACCCTGAGGCTCACCGGGCGGGGGTAAATACTTTGCACGAGGACGAACTGGGTCTGTGGCCAAGTGGGAACCAAGGTGTACATCTTGTGAAGCTGCCACATTCAACACAGATAACAAACATCTTGAAACACTTTTGGTTCCTGGATGCTATCGCCTCAACTCCGGGTTTTCTGCCTCTTTCTGGTAATGCCCTCGTTGGCTCCTTGTCTGTCTGACCTCCAAATATCTGGGTGCTTGAGGGCTCAGGGCCAGGCCTCCCCTCTCCTTGCTGTGCTCCCAGATGATTTGCCCTCTCTGATGGGTCTAAATGGCGTCCATACCCAGGTTCTCTTTTCAGCTCAGACATCTCTTCGGAGTTCTAGTCCCACACGTCCTATTATTTACTTGGCATCTTTACCTGGATGTCTCACAGGTATTTGAAACTTAATTGCTTCCTCTCTACTCATTTTAGTAAGGGATACCTGTTATCCACCCAGGTGCTTAGGTCAGTAATCTGAAGTTATCCTTTTGTCTCGCTCAGCCCCACATCCATCCCATCCAGTGAGTGGTGAGTGGCTGATCTCTTCCTTCATCCACTTCCCTCTGCTGCTGCCAAGCGGGTCCAAGCCAGCTTCAGCTCTTGCATCCCTGCCCCACACCCCAGGCCAAAGTGATTTTAAAGGACAGTTTGACACATCCCACCTTCACCCATTTCCACTGCCCCATCTAGAACCCTCAGCTACTCTGTGGGTCTGCCTCTTCCCTGTGGCCTGCCTGCCCCTCTGTTCCTTGAATGCTTGGATAGCTCCTAACTCTTCAGGCCTTGGTTCCCAGAACCCTCCCCTGGCTCTCCCGTCTAAGCGAAGGCCCTTATAAACACATGGTGTACAATCCTCTCCGCGTTCACAAATGCTCCTTCACCTAAGTGTGTGATTTGTAATTGTGTTGTCACTTGTGTGATTAGACATTGATGACTTACACTCCATGAGGAGCAGACAGTTCCCTAGCAACTGGCACCAGTGTTAACCCATAGTAGATGCTCATGTTTTTATTGGATAGGTTGAAATTTTTTAATTTCAGGAGGGTCAAAATATCGTGAAAGGGAGTAAAGTTTTAAACAAGCGTTGCCTCCTACAAAGTGGAGTCTTTGAAACTTGTGAAGACTCAACGAGGCCCCGCTAGTGCCCTTGAGACAGTACTTGCTGCGCTGCTGGGGCCTGGGGCACAGACGCCAGCTCGAGCGCTTGTCATCCCTCACTTCCGTTCAGCATCTAAAGCGTTTTCCTGAAGCCTCAAACCCTCTAAATTTTGTAATACACTGCCTTGAATTTTGAATGACTTTCTAGTACGTTATTTCTTCTGTTGGACTGAGGATAACGCAGGTTAAAGTTAAGGCTTGGGGTGTGTCTTAGCAACTTACCCCCCAGTGCCTAATAACTGCTGGCATTTATTGAGTACTCACGGTGTGCCGGGCACTCGAAGGTGTATAACCTTTCGATCATAACCACACCGTGTGTCAGGTGCTGTCGTGATCCTCGCTTTATAACTGAAGGAGCTGAGACCCAGCGAGATTGACCAAGATCCCACAGCAGTTAAGTAACAGCCGGGGATGGGCCCCAGGCTCCGTGCTCGGTGGCTCCCGTGCCGCGGCTGCGCCCCCTCCTGCAGCCTGCCGCCTTCTGCCGGGTAGCCGTCACATCCGCGGGGATGACGCGCTCTCCTGAGTTTGCAGTTTCTCAGGCTGGAGCAGGATTGCTGTGTGAGGCGGTTCTGCACATTTTCAGCTGCCTGTTTTCATACCTAATTATTCTTGTCACAAGTTTTTTGTTTGAATCTGTTGAAATTCTAGGGTGAACGAATGATTTGAAAAGTTACCATTAAACAGCCTGTGCACAAAGTACGCAGGGCGTCCGCTTCTGAAGTGCCTCCCGCAGTTGACGTGGAATGCGAGTGATGCTCTTCTTTACCTTCATTTAGGCATCCAGGGCTTCTGCAAGGACTTGTTAGAGGTTGCAGACATTTTGGAGAAGGCAACACAGTGTGTTCCCAAAGAAGAGATTAAAGATGACAACCCTCACCTGAAGAACCTCTACGAGGGGCTCGTGATGACCGAGGCCCAGATCCAGAAGGTGTTCACGAAGCACGGCTTGCTCAGGCTGAACCCGCTGGGGGCCAGGTTCGACCCTTACGAACACGAGGCCTTGTTCCACACCCCGGTGGAGGGGAAAGAGCCGGGCACGGTGGCGCTAGTTAACAAAGTGGGGTACAAGCTGCACGGGCGCACCCTGAGACCCGCCCTGGTGGGGGTGGTGAAGGAAGCGTAGCCGCCTCTGCAGGGTTCTAGTGGGTTTTTGGTAATCTCTTGCTATAACGCTTAAAGGCTGGTTCGTCCTTTCTTGTCTGTGAATATGTGACCTCCTCCGAAACCTTTTGGGAAAGCTGTAGTAACCAGTGGGATAAACAGAAAATAAGCCAGTTGCACAGTTGCGTTAATGAACTCTTAATTCAGGAGTCTGTTGATTTTCAATACACATTGAATAGTTCCACACGCTTACAGGACAGGCCGACGGGACACTGCCGGACCCTCGAGTATCATGAATAATGCTGTACCTGCTCAGACTCTGCTGACGTCTGAGCATCTGAAATGAATGAAAGGTCTTCGGGAAGCCTGCCGTTTGGCTGGCTGGCTGGCTGCGCCCAGCTGCAGCCTGTGTCTCTGTATCTCCCGGTAGCATGCGGGTTTCCGGGACCCTTGGCCCATCACAGTTCATCCATCGAAGGAAAGGCGCGCGTGTAAACCTTGCTCAGAAAGATTTGATGGTGCCCCCCTTGGTGGAGAACACATGTGAGTTCATTTACAATTAATTAGTTACTAGCTAGCTGCTAGAAATGATCAACTTCTGGCTTTTCTTTGAGATGTGAAATGAGGACATGAACCTTAACAGTTCTCACCTCCTTATTTTGCCAGTAACTGAATTTGACAAAATCAGTTACTTTTGCCTTGTCATGTTCACGTATTTGTAGAAATGTTTAAATCTATACTCAACTAGTTACTGATGACCTGAAGGTATTTTCCCTCGTGAGATGGACTTTCTCAAAATCTGAGGACTGCACGCTTGGTATAATTTAAATGTTAAATGTCTAATTTTTAAATTTTATTTAAGAGGATTAAAGCCCTCATGTTTATTTTCCTACATCCTGGTACCTCCTTTGTGTACTTCGGTGGAGATGCGTACTGAGGAGAGCATGAAAGCTTTCCTGTTCTCTGCTCAGATCCCGAAGCTGTGTACTTGACACGCACAGGCAGCACGCATCAGCTTCCGTGCCAGAAGGGAGAGCGGCCCCCCTCTAGTGCACTCACAGGCTGGCCTCTGACGGGGCCTCCGCGGGCAGAAGTGTCTGCCCACAGACCATGGAGGGGACCGCAGCCCCTCAGGAGCCGCAGCAAGCACACACGCGCCTGCAGAAGCCAGCTCCTGCACGCGCGTGACCTCCCTCCCTCCCTCGGGTGCGTCGGGGGAAGGTGAGTGGTGAGGTATCTGTTAGACACGAGGGAAAAGGCGCCTTCCACTGCCTTTGCTTCCGAGCGGGGCCTCTAGGATAGAAGGTCAGTACTCGTGAATCCATTCCTTGGATTCTCCTTGAAGCTGCCTTAGACTATTTGGTGAAAGACATACCCAGAAGTAAAGGCAGCATAGTATACTAAGGAAACGGCCGACCGGGCCCCACAGTTCTGCTTCTGTACTGTGCAGCTGCGAGGAGAGCATCCCCCCCCCCCCCCCCCGGCGATCGTCTAGGCTGAGGGCTGAGTTCACACTACTTTCTGGCAGTGTGCAGTCCCCTCCCGCTTCAGCCAGAGCCGCAGCTGCTAAAAGGCCCTAAGGCCGAGACAGGGCGGTGGCGTGTGGCAGTGACTGCTTTACTGCAGTCTCAGTCACCGCCAGTAGGAAAACATTGTGCACACTTATGCTGGAAATCAGGCCTGTTAACTGCACTCTGGTCAAGTTTTGGGTTTTGCTGACTGCATCCTGGATACGCTGTCCAGCATACACAGTTGATAGACCTGCGCAGCCCAGCGCCAGGACAACACACCGTTCTCTGGGCCTGGCGCTCTTTCCGGGAAGGAGGGCTGGCGTGAAACGTTTTCTGCTTAACAGAGGCAGTTTTAGCTAATAGTTTAGAGGGGAAACTGGTTTGACACCAAAGTGCTCAGCTAAGACATCGCACGCTGTCCCCATCCTGTTTTTGAAAGCTGGCTCACACCATACGTGGCTCTGAGAAGTCGTCCAAGGCTCGAGGGGCAGGTGGTAAGAAGGAAGCGCGACGCTGTTTTGTTCTCAACTTGTTTAATGTGTAAAAGGGGAGTAACAGCGGTGGTCAGTTTCGGTTTAATACATTCCTGGAATGTGGGCCATCCAGAGAGCATTATTTTGAATAGCTGAATTACCGAACTTGACACAAAGTTACAGTTGTAATTTCGAAAAGACCTAATTCCATGAGATTCTGGTGACTAACTTATGATGAGAATTAAATGCAGAAATGTAAAGGTTCTGAGCTAACAGCAGAGGTAAGAGCTAATGTGACCCTAACAGCTGGAATTGATGGGTACGAGGCAACTGAGCATAAGATTACCTTTCCCTTGTAACAAAGTGTTAATACTTTAACATAAATTAATTATACATTCATTATGGTGTTTTAAACAGTCAAGCCTAAATAAATTCTTCATACCATCAAAAAGATATACATACTAAAAACCTGCTTAAGCACAAAGGTTTTCATTTGACAGCTCTTGGCCTGAGCCACGCACATTTACAGGGACCTTTTGCTTCTTAAGCTTAATGAAAGTCTGGCAATAATTTTATATAAAAATAAGACTAAATTTAAAACCTCACCAAACTAGGAATCTGATGTAGAAAATCGGTGGTGATTTCATTCCGAGGAGCTGACGCCAGTGGCTCTCCGACTGCAGCTCGCGTCCAGTCTCGGAAGGCCTGTGGAAACAGCTCCGCGGGCCCCGCCCCCGAGCTTCTGGAGGACTGGGGGAGGCCCAAGGGCGCTGCCAGCCGGTGCGCAGGGCATGCTGGCGCTGCTGGTCCAGGAGCCCCAGGTGAGCAGCACTGGCTAAGATACCTGTAAAAACTTAGCACCATCTCCCTCACTGCTCAGTGGTAGACAGCAGCGGCGCTCTGTCAGCCGTAGTTGTCCTGCAGGGGACAATGTGGAGGCGGCCCTCAGGAGTAGTACCACTGCTCACAATTGTCTGTTGTCAGAGAGAAGTCCCAGGCTGAGTTAACGGGGAGCGCTTCTCTGCCAGCATGCAATGTATTTTACAACTAAAGCCATATACAACGTATTTGAAATGTTTAATGCTGAAAAGTCTACCCGAGGGGACAGAAGGATGTAAAAAGAAAAGGCACCGTAAGTAAGTCATCCTTGGAAACAATGAGGTTTTTTTCCTTTCAAATAACTTCGCTTTAATGTAACTTCAAGCCCCAACACTGGGAGGTAAACAGTCTCTTGGTGGCTGTGGGGACAGGAGCAGCAGGACTAGCTCCTGGGGGCATGGAGCGCTGGGTCTGCGGTCACTCCGCCGACTCTAAGCAGGGTCTCGGACAGGAGAACCCTGGGCAGCCGGAAGACAAAGGACTTCCTCAAGTTCCAGAAGTAAGGTACCGTGTATGTCCGTGAAACAGGGCCCCTGGAGAAACTTCTGGGTAGGGCTGGGCAGAAGCCACGCCCAGTCTGGTTCAAGACGTGAGCCGGAGAGCAGCGCACGGCCTCGAGGCCCCTCCCTTCCGCTCTGCCCGAGCCTGCTCAGGAGCCACCTGCTCTCCCCGGCTGGTCTGCAGAGCGCGACACCACCTGAAGACAGACGCTTAGCCAGGCTAGCATGGTCAGAGTTCAGTGAAAAAGGTACTTGCAACTGTGATGAAAATGCCGGAGGCAGCTAATGCCAGATCTCACAGCTCTTAGCCTTGAACTTTCTAAAACGTTCTTCCCAAAAAATGTACTGCAAGTAATCAGCAGTGAGAAGCAGCCCCCCAGGAGAGCTGGCTCAGGGTTCTGGCAGTCTATGCTAGTCTTCCTGTGTCCCCCCAGAGCACCCCTTGGGACGCCAGGGAGCCTGCCGGGCACTGCTCTTTCCCAAAGCGAGCCAGCGGGCTCTGCCCACAGGAAATGAGGCGAGGGCGCAGACTCCGCTCCTGCCGACAGCGAGGGGAGGCTCATCCGGTCACTGCTCAGCACCGGCTTCTTCCTCTAAAGTTCCTAAGGAAGACACCCTGTCCCTGGGCCTCACTTCCCACCTGCCCTGCCCGGCCCCCATCTAAAGTGCCACGTGTTTTGGCTGTGTCCCCAGGGGACCCCCGGCAACCAACTAGAGCTTGTGTCACAGGGGAAAGCTGGCAGCTGGCAGGCCCAGCAGGGAAAGTTGTTCCTTTTACCCACAGCACAATTGTGTACCAAAGGGAAGAAACTCAGAGAAGGAAATAGCCAATCTCATAATATTCTCCCAACTGAACACAAAGGCAAATCGTCATCTTAAAGAATTACCTTTAGAACTAAGTTAAAATACACACATATTTGTTTCCCCCACGATCCAATATAAGATTGTTACTATTGCTTCTTTCAGAGGACCATGAAGAGAATTTATATCCTAAAAAGGGAACCCAAATTTGTTTTAAAAAGAGCAATAATAGGGAAAAAAAGCATTTCCTGTCCCCCCGCCCCCCAAGTCCTTTTGGCTCACAAGCTGTTTTAGCATCATTCCAGCTTCAGGGAGACTCGGCTTCAGGAAGCATCCCTGGATATCCAGCCGCTTTCCGTGAGGAAGGTCAGAATCCTTTTCTTGAGGACTTTGTCCAGATAACTCGGAAGGCGACTTTTGGAGGGAATCCCTTGTCGCTTCTGGAGGTGGTCTTTAATGATAATGGTCTTCACAGTCACATAGCGAGCGGGACTCAAATTTAAAGAGCTGCAGAGTACCTTCTCGCGGTCCGACAAGAGCTCAAAGCCAGGAAGGTTCTCGATGGCGGCAAACTCGCTCTCTTTGCCGTCCTCCTTCCCCCTCTTGGAGCCCGCGGTGGTTTTGTTCTCCTTCCGCTTCTCGCGCTTATGCCTGGCCGCCTCGTACTCTGCCGACTCTTCCATCTTCGTGATTCCATTGCGCCGGTACCTCTGCAATTCTCTGATTTTTGCCCGCAGCATCTTCTCTTTGTGCATGTTTTCGAACAAGTCATCAAACTCCTTACAGGACATGAACTGGTAGAGCGGCCTCAGCTTCAGCCGCAGCTCCTTCTCCTCCTTGGTGATCTTGCGCTTGGCCGTCTTCTCCTTCTCCTTCTTGTCCTTCCCCAGAAAGGCCGGCACCAGGTTGTAGTCACGGGCGATGTTCTTCCGCCTCTGCCTCTCCTTGAGCTTCCGCACGTACATGTCCACGTGGGCACGCTTCAGCTCGATCTCCACGTCGTCATCGTCGTAGTTCACCGAGAGCCCGCTGATGAGCGTCTCGGCGTCCTGGTCATACTCGATCTCATAGTCGTCCCGCAGCGGCATGTAGCCCAGCTGCTGCTGCTCGGCCACCGAGATGTCTAGGGGAGGCAAGGGGGTAGTGAGGCTGGGAGAGAGGGGGCCTCCACTGGGGCAGGTGTGGTCTGTCACCCGATTGGGGATGGTGTCAGGGATGCAGGCTTTCCCCAGGTTTCCGTGGATGTACATGCTTACATAATGCTCCATCACTTCCTGGGGAGTCCGGGAAGCCCCAACGTGAGCAGCCATATCTTCCTACAACGACAACGGTCAGAAGTTATTTCCAAAGTCAGAGTGTCACACTCAGGGTCAGGCAAATTCCCTTACTATTTCTGCAAAGGTTTACCCGGACTACCTCCTATAGACATCATTACCCCCCTCCTAAGACACTCGATGGCATGTTCTCTTGGGCTGGGTTTATCACCTGGATGTCAATGCTAGAAGGAACCTTCGGTGATTCTGTACATGAGAAAGCGAAGATCCAGAGAGGTGCAAACTCGCTGGGGTCATGGCATGAGCTGGCGGCGCAGCTGAGACCAGAACTGATGTCTGAGGTCTGGACTTTGTTCTCCTCGTTCCTTAAATAGGACGAGCAGAGTCCGCCTGGTATTGGCCATTTTGTACCACCACAAACCTGGCACTGGGGGCGGCTGTCTGTCTGAGTGTAACGGGACACAGGTGGGCAGGGCCACAGAGCGCAGTCCAACCTCTCCATTCACAGACAGGAGAGTCATCGGAGTTCACAGCCCAGGTCTCCTAACTACAGGAGAGACCCCTGTCTACCGTGCTGCCTGCCTCCCCACACAGAAAGGGCCTCGGCCTGTCCCTTTCCTAGGTGGCCAGGCAGATGACTAGGAAAGCGCCTTTTAAGGGGTGGGGGGACTTCATTTATGACGGCCTCCACAGTTAGGGAGCTAGCTGAAAATCTGCCACGGGCTACAAGTGCTCACTCCTACAAGGTAATGTGAACACGAGGGTTATTAACGGGAGGAAATTGTACAACTCCCTCAATCCTTTCCTTCTGCCGAGAGGCCTCTTCCTTCAAGTCAACCGCTAAAGCCACTTCAGAAAGTAATGCCTGAAATGCGCACTCATTCACCAGCAGCCACTCAGCACCCCACCCCCAGCTTCCACTCGCCCCTTCACTCTGCTCTCGGCCTCTGGCAGCTGCCAGGGCGCAGCACAAGCTGCCTTCCGCCCCAGCAACGCTCACCCCTGCCCGATCGGGATGGCCTCTGCACCCCCGAAGGCCAAACTGGAACCCATGAAAGGAGCCAATCCATTCTGGCTAATAACCAACTGGGCAGTGGGGGAGGGAAGCAGTGACCAGCCCTGCACACCGGGCTTCATCTCGGGCGCATGGAGCAGGCGTGTGCTTCCCAGAGGTGCCGGAGTGCTGAGGACGGGGTTAACAGCACGAGACCCAAGAAGGCAATGCTGGGACCAAAAAGCGAGGCCTCTTTCTGAGAACCGCAAAGAGCTTTAGAACTAAAACTAGATTCTCATCTTATGGGGATGAGTTATTTACATGATTTCTTCTTTAAAAAATTACTATGAGCATCGAATCATTTCATTTTATTTCCCCAGGAAGCATTTTGTCCAAAAAAATCCAGAACAAAACCAAGTCACAACTGTCCTCAGCATCAGCTGCCACTCCAGGTGGCCCAGGCTCACCACTTCCCGTCTCTGAGCCTCGAGTCCCTTCCAGGGAAGGAGCAGGAGTCTGCCCCCTGCCCCGACATCTGCCCAGAGCACAATCAAAATGCATGTGCGAAGGCTTTTCACACTGGGGTGGGCTCTAAGTGAGGGGCCCAACAGCAGCCCCCATGGACAGCCAGTGAGGCACTGGGGAGCAGTAATGCTCTTCCACACACCCCACCTTGCGGCCAGGAAGCCCCCGATGAGCTATGCTGGAAAAATACCGTCTCCGACATGGCCCTTTCGGGAGGAAAGGACGTGCTCACCAGGTGTCTGGAGAGCGGAAATGGCCCACCCGCGCCTAGTCTGAGCTTCCAGCACAGGGCGGGCAGCCAGAGGCACTGCGAGCCTTGCACAATGGCATCTGCACCCGCCACCACTGCCCTGTCCAAGGCCACAGCAGATACAGATTCAGTCAAGTCTTGGGCAGCCTCCCAGGTGGGGGAGCGGGCGGCCGCTTCTCCAGAGGCTCGAAGGGGCTAGGTTGCAAACCCACGGTTGCATGGTTAGGAATTTGGGCCCCAGGCCTTGGCCCCATCCCTGGCCCAGTTAGAAGACCTGCAGTGAGAGCCTCCCCGGCGAGTGCGGAGGGAGCACCAGCTGCCCTCCCAACAAAGGTCTGCTGTTCACCAGAACCTCAGCAACCTGCCCTCTGTAAAGCTTCAGCTGCTCAGTGCACCACATTTTAGATAAAATTTAAATCCTGGAAGGATTCTGAGTAATAGAGTTGCATCTGATCAAACTGAGATTGATCTGTTTGTTGGTGTTTTTATTCATTTCCGTCAGCTTCAGCACTCTGGAACAGAGAGCAGAGGACGGAGGCAGCAAGGCAGGCTTGGAGCAGTGGGCCAGCGCACGGAGCCTCCACCCTCCCCGCTCAGTGTTCCATGGCCACATGCTCGTTCACTCTCAGGGCCAGGCAGGCAGGTCAGCCAGCTGTGGGCACTGCGCTGCCACCTCGGTCGTCCGGGTCCTCTTTAGGTAACAAAGAGGGACTCTGGCTCTCAGCTGGACCCAGGTTGTGGGTATTTATCAAGCCACAAATCAGAGGAGCCTTGTCACCCCCCCATCATCAATCAACCCTAGCCACTGCCTAAGGACAGCTGAAAGGCCATCGCTAGAAGAGCCAGTGACTGTCAGCTCCTGCTGAAAGAGAATTGTTCCTCAGGGCCACCATATTAGTTGAATGATCAGTGAGAAAAGCCCAGGAAAACACATGAGACCCTAATTCTCAAGGACTTTGAAACTGAGAGAAAGGGTCATACCAAGCAGTCTAAACGAGAGCAGTGACATAGCTCTCTGATTCTAACAAGAGTCCACAGAGGGCAGACAGGTTCAGCGAAGCTAAATTATATAGAAAGGAACATGTTCAAAAAGTTGATTAAAAACAGCAACAGCTCCTGAACTCCTGCCACATGCCAGCATTCTGCCCGTCACATTCTAAATGTTTTCTCCAATCTTCACAGGTCAGTGGTCACGCGAGACTTGCCTACCTTCTGCCAGTGAAAGAACTGTCCTGTCACTGCATTACAGCATCACATATGACAGCAGCAGAGTGACTGGCAGGGCAGTTCTTTCTCTCCTATGTTCAAGGTCAAAGTTTTGCTTAATCCAGATGGATGGACAGATGGATGGACAAATGGATGGATGGACTGAAGGATGGATGGATGGATGAAGAGATGGACGAACAGAAGGATGGATGGATAGACGGACAGAAGGCTGGATGGATGGATGGATGGATGGGTGGGTGGATGGATGGATAGGTGGGGTGTATGGGTGGGCAGGCAGAAGCAACACAAAGGGGTTTAGGGCACAAGATTTGGAGAGAAAGTTCAACTCAAGCACAACTAAAATCAAACAAGGAACACAGCTGTATACTGAAACTGGTTTTTCCCCACCACAGCACACGTAACACATGGTCAGTAGCCCAAAGTCTGTGGAAACAGAATTCCAGGTTTTTCTTCCTTTATGCTTACATTTAAAAAAAAAACAAAACAAAACTCCCATCTTTGGGAAAAGATAAGGAGAGATAGGTATGCTGCCTCCTTAAAGTCCTTTGAAAAACAAAGGAGAGACCAGCCCTGTGGCCGAGTGGTTAAATTTGTGCGCTCCGTTTTGGCGGCGCAGGGTCTCGCCAGTTCAGATCCTGGGCAGACCTAGCACTGCTCATCAAGCCAGGCTGAGGCGGCGTCCCACAGAGCACAGCCAGCTAGGATATACAACTATGTACTGGGGGGCTTTGAGGAGAAGGAAAAAAAAAGATTGGCAACAGATTTCGCTCAGGGCCAATCTGAAAAAACAAAAATAAAAAAAAATAAAGAAGAACGTGCCTTTAAGACACGGAACTGGGCCCGACAGGCCTACTTTCCCAGATCCCAGACTCAGGTCAGGATGCTGCCTCTCCAGCAGCCAGTAAGCATGCCAGTGAGTGATGCCTCCACTGGGTTCTCGGGCTGGTCTAGCCTCTTTCTGGCCTGTTCATGGCTCACTCTTGATGGCCTCCAGGACCTGAGCAAGGAAAGGAAGAGAGAAGTCCTGAGAAACTGTCGGCAGTGCGGGTCAGCCAGCTCCCACCTATGGAGCTCACACAGGGTTTCTCTCCCCATGCTCAGGCTCGCACACTCCTGCTGGCTGCTCTGCCACTCACCTCCAGACAAACGCAACCCCAGTGGGGTTACTCCCGCAGAGGACAACCCTTTAGAGGCTCCCATCGGCGAATCCACCGCCTCTCAGACATGGCTGGCTCATGATCAAGGGTGAGATTGAAAAACATGAGACGTAGGGGTTTTCCTGAAAGCTAAATTTTCCATTTAAAGGAGGGGCCGTCATCCCAAGATAATGTCCTTCCTATCTGGGGAGCAATGAGATAACCTTTCTTTTCGTGAAATGGTGACAGATTATTAACTGGATCTTTAGACACATGAATACCCTTACTTGGCAAACTCGGAGTCAGCACCTCTATGTCAGCTTTCGAAACACTTCCTTTCACTAGGACTGGTCTGCGGACTCTGAAGGTCTGGGCAGCACAACGTCAGGGTCAGCCAAACTCCTCAGTGTGCTTTTCAAGGCCCTTTCAGATCTGTCCTCGGCCCCAGCCAGACACCACCCACCTGCTGGAAACGCCCCTTTCTCCACCTGCTCGGACTCTGGGGCCAGGCTTCGGGGCTCCACTCTGGCTCCACCCCTTATTAGCTGTGGAACTTGGACAAATTCCTTCAGCTCTCTGTGCCTCGGTCTCCTCATCTGGATTATGGAGGGAGTAACGCTGCCGACCTCGCAGGACGGTGACGAGGATGAAACGAGGTGACATGTAGCGTGCTCAGGCCGGTGTCAGGCACAGTTTGCACTCCACCAACGGTGGCAATTAGGACTACTAAGAAGCTGTGAGCTTCACTTCCACAACTTGTTTTTATCCCTCAAGACCCAGGCCATCTCCTCCAGGAAGCCTTCAGTGAGCCCCGGGCTGGGTTCAGATGCTGGCTCACTTACTAGCTTTCAACTTCTGCTTCTTAATCTGTAATCACTCCTCTTAAAGGGGTAAAATCCCTCTTCTCTGTCAGGATAAAATAAAACTCTGAATCATCATCATGGTAACAGTTAACATGTAAGCACTGTTACAGATAACATCTCATTTGATCCTCCTATCAATTCGCACATCTGACAGAGGAGGAGAATAAACTTTAGGCTCAGCTGCCCCGAGGGCACAGGCCAGGGGAGGCTGAGCCGTTTCCAAGGCAGGCAGTCTCACCCCAGTGCGCACAGCCCTGTCACCACACTGCCTCTCGCGGGGCAGTGATGCAGCGCACAGAGAGGAGTCTTTGCCCCCAGAAGCTTCCTGAGCCTTTAAAAGGCAGGGCAAGGCCAGCACATGGGGCTTCCACTCTCCTTTCTAGACCAAGCGCATCACAGAAGCGCGGCCGTGTCTCTCACTCGGCTGGCTCAACTCTAACCTCTGGATCCGTGTGAGGGACACTCTGGTACCTACTTCTTCCCTGTGCAGAGAAGTAACTTGTACAAACTAGAACCTTCACGAAAACAACTACTATCTTCAGCTTCACAAAACCTCCTTCCTGTGCAGGCTGGTGGGTTCGCTTTGGAGCCTTCTGAATGCCACTGCAATCACCCTGTCACATCCTGTCTCGACCAGCAGCACCTGGATGGTGAAGCACGAGGCCGGCCGAGGCCCGGGGGCAGAGCTTTATCCCCAGGTGCTGGGGAGCCAGGCTTGCGGGTAGGGGCACACGCTGCGTCTCCCGAGGGAGCCTCGGCTCCAGCTTCCTTTTTCTTCAAGGGAAGAAGCTCCAAAGGGACAGAAGCAACCCAAAGGCCCACCAAATGAACCTGCTCCCGGGGAAGCTGGGCCTAAGGGCAGGGCCGCCCTGTGAGGCAAGAGCCCAGGAGCAGCAGGGGACACAGCTGCAGCCCCTAAGGCAGCAGAGGGGGAGCAGAGGCCTGCAGGGCCAGGAGGGAACAAGGAATCCAAGGGACATGCTGTGCCCTAAAGGCAAGCAGAAATCATCCCAGCCCGAAGGAAAGGAGGAGGTAAGGGGCGCAGGAGTGAAGGGCGTCTCGGGCCTGCGCCTGGGCCCGGGCAGAAGAGGAAGCAGGTGCAGGGTGCCTGCCAGGCCGTCAGACACAGGCCCGGGAAGTAGCCTGTGTGGCTCACTTCAGCCCGGTCCCCTAAGGGTGCTCAGGCGAGGTCTGCTGACTGAACACGCCAGGGGACGGGCCTGTCTCTTGTGAGTTCCATGACACACGCCAGCTGGGCACAATCTCGTCTGACCTGTCACTGGCCACCTCAAAAGCTCACTGTGAGGAGCAAGTGAGAGCCATGTGAGTAGGAGAGCCGGGCGGGTCCACACCAGCCCCCTTGGGCACATGGCCTCCCAGGGGACGGCGCTGTGACAGACCCAATGTATCTCCTAGTCGCCCCTTATACCATCTCCAATATTCTAAACACGGGCTTTGGACGCAGGCTCCCGGGCCTGACAGATCCACCTGCTCCTTCTTCGGCCCTCGGCCTCTCATTCTGCACTGCTGTCATGACCCCAGCGCTCACACCAACACCACCACCTCAGGGTGCCTCCTCAGACACTGGCCTTCGAGACCCACGGGCCCAGGCTTCCCGGGGCAGGCTTTGCACAGCCCACCTGGGCTGGAACCCCAGCTCACTCACATGGTGGGCCCTTGGGTACATTCACTCCTCTTCTAGCCTCCTTCTGTCATCTTCAAAGTGGAGAGAACAGCCTGCCTGCCCTGCAGGGGCCGGGCGGACTCTGCACACCTGCTGGCCCTGGGCGGCCCCGCCCCGCATCCACACCCTCTCTCCTGCCCGCCCTGTTCCTTCCCACTCACCAGCCGAGCCCTCTGCTGCAGAACACACTGGTCCTCAGTGCCACCAGTGACACGAGAGGGCAATGACTAATGCTGGCTTTTTGTCTGTCCTTCCAGGTCCTCGGCCATTCCAGGGGCCCTATTCCCCTTGGCCACTGCTCCCGTTAGTTGGGTTTGTGTAGACGGAACTCCGTAAGCCTCAGCCCTAGGCTCCCTCTCCTCCTCTCTACACTCGCGCAGACATCTCCCGCTTCACATCTCCCGCTTCACATACAGAGATTCAGCAGCTGGGACTCGCCCCCGAGGCCACTACGGCTTCTCAGGTCAGATAATGCTGCCTGTGCAAGAGCTGTGAAAAGCTAGCCCCTGGCTGTGGAGAACAGCACAGCGGGCCTCTGAAAACTCCACAGAATCAGATCCAGCAACTCCCCTCTAGGCATTTCCCCAGGAGAGCTGACAGCGGCCACTCCCACAGATATGCTCACCCCTGTGCTCCTGCAGCAGCGTCCACAACAGCCAGCGGGGGGCACGCCAGCGCACAGCAGCGGGTGGGAGGGTACACAGACAGACACGGGCACCATTCAGCCCCAGAAAGGAAGGAAATCCTGTCACACGCCACCACACGGACGAACCCTGAGGATGTCATGCTCAGAAATAAGCCGGTCACAAAAGGACACTGTAGAGTTTCACTTATAGGAGGTCCCTAGAGTAATCGAATCCATAGAGACACACAGCAGGACAGCAGGTGCCAGGGGCTGGGGAGGGGATCGGGGAGTTGTTTAATGGGGACAGGGTTTCTCTTTGGGAAGATGAAAAAGTTCCGGAGATGGATGGTGGTGACGGGTGGAGAATAATGTGAATGTGCTTCATGCCACTGAACTGGACTCTTAAAAACGGTTAAGGTGGTAAATTTGATGTTATGTGTATTTTACCACAATAAAAATTTCAACAGTTTTTAGAGTGGCAGGCCCTACTCTACATGAGCAGTGCTTAAAGCGGGGTCCCTGGGCCAGAAGCATCAGTGCCCCCTGGGAAGCTGTCAGAAATGCACATTCTCAGGCCTCACTCCAGACCTACTGACTCAGAACCCGGGGTGGCGGGTGGCATGACCTGTGTTTGAACAGACCCGTGGGTGCTCTGATCCGAAGTTTGAGAACCCCTGCTCTGCAGAACCCCATTCATGCTAGCTGGCTGCTCTATCCAGGCTTTCCCTCCTCCACCCCATCCTTAATGGCAATTCCAAAACACCACGCTGTCAGGACGCTCACGGGACCGACTATTCCCGGGAAGACCCACCACCACACAGAGGAGACTCCTGCCTTGGTGAGAAGGGGACAGTTCTCACGGCCCCCAAACGCGGCTCCGGGGACCCACTGCATCAGAACTCCCCGGGAATCTTCCTGTAAATACTACTTCCAGGACTCACCCAGAGAGAGGCCGACTCAGAGGGCCCAGGGTGGCGTCCCTGGGAACCCTCGGCTGATTCTGCCACGCAGTCAGGAAAGCAATGAAGCAGATGGTCCTAGGCATGGAGTCAGAAGACCTGGGCCCAATTCCAGCTCGGCCATGTTCCTTCATCACCCAAAGCCGCCTCCTCACTGGTAAACGAGGGGCTGGGGGCGCGCGGAGGACTGAGAGAGGATGTCAAAGCGCCCACCCAGCTTCGGGCCGGCAGTCGGTGCGCACTCAGCGCCCACTGAGTCAGAACCAGTTCAAAATCCCATTATGTCCTCATGGCCTGGTGCTCAAGGCTCTTCAAAATGTGACCCCACACAACCTTACCTACCTGCCCCCAACCCAAATGCTCCACTTCGGGCAAGCTGGCTTTTGCCCGGCTCCTGAACACACCAGACTCCTCCAACATGAAAAACCTCCCTTAGCCACACTATCCTTCCACCTGGAAAGCCTTCTCCTCTCCTTTCCACCCAAGAAGGCCTGGCGTTCCACTTGACTGTCCCATACCAGGAGGCCCCGAGCTCCACATGACCGTCCTGCGCCAGGAGGCCCTGCGCTCCACGTGACCGTCCCACACCAGGAGGTCCTGCACTCCACGTGACTATATAACACCATACACGGTTAGGCAGCTGTCTCACTCTATCCATGTTTTCACCACAAACCACATGCTGAGGGACATTCTGTGCCTCTGACACAGGGGCTGACATATAACGGGTCTGGGTGAATGAATGCATCAGTGAATGAATGCACAATGCAATGCGTACTACTTATCTGGTATTACCCAGCCTTTTGGATGTCTATCAGCTACAGAAGCAGACCTCTGTATTCACGGCATGCCACCTGCCTCCAGTAACTCGCCTGAATGTGCGTACCCACACACAAGGCCCCGCACAGTCCACAGGGAACCGCACGCACTTTCTTCGACATCTACCTCCAAAGCTAGTTGGAAGCTTCCTTCCCCCAGAAGTCATCCTCACCACCATCTGCCAAGGACTCGGGTCTTCCCTGTTCATCTCCTCCAGCAAAACCAACCAACAGACGCAGGGCTCACGTACCACAGTCTCTAATGGTCATAAAGCATTTCACCTGTGTGTCTACGTCTGCGTCTGCGCTCCAGCAGGATCTGCATCTTCCAACTGAATCTGCACAGCGCCCACCACGTAACGAGCTGCTTCGAGGCTCTCAATAGCCCCGGTGATATGACTCTGTGGGTCACTGTCCGCCTGCCAGCCCTACCCTGGCCTCATATCACAGGCATCTCCCACTCACCCTCTCTGCTGCTCATCATCAAACACATGGGCATGCAGCCTGGCCACACTGCTTGTCCCCAAACCCTCCTGGCCTCACTGTTAGCATCCCTCAGACACGTCCAACCCCATCGGTCCCCATGCCTGAGCCCTGGGACAAAATGTGAGCAAACAGCCCCACACTTCAGCAACAGCCTCTCCCCCAGGGCTCCTGAAATTGCTCCCTCCCCACAAACCCCACACAAAGCAGTACAACCCTGAGGTCACAGGTTGCACGTGCCATCTGAGAAACTAGAATGAACAGTCTCAGCTTCCTCCGCAGCACTGTCCCCGATGCGCAGACCACCCTTCTCTAAGCTCCATACCCAACCTGGGAAACCCGGCTCCTGTGCGCACCGGCACCTTCCCCGTTCCCCTCCCACACTCTAACCGCCCGCTGAACCAGTCAGGACTCAGCTCCTCCCAAAAGCCCTTGCAGCCCAGCCACACCTTCAGCTGCAGCAATAAGCTCCCAGGCTCTGAGCCTCAACAGTTAATGCTCTTACACCGAGAGGTGAAGGCCCAGACTTGGGAACCAGACAGGCCTGCATCTAAACCCTGGCTTTACGACGTGAAAGGCCGGGGCAGCCTGGACAAGTACTTTAAGTTCTGAGTCGCTGTTCTTCAGCTGTAAACTAAGAGCCTGCCCCACGGGGCTGCTGTGGCGAGCACAGGAGATACGTATGGGAAGAGCCTCGTCCAGAACTGGCACATGCTACATATGGCAGACGTGGGACAGCGCTGTGTGCACGCATCTGGAGTCTGCACGTCTCAGAGCTGCAGAAGAGCCTCCAATGAAGCACCGGCAGTCCAGGGGGCAGAGCAGCCAGCCCGAGAGCACGGCTCGAGAGCCAGAGAGCCGCCCGCTCACAGCGCGCCCGGCAGCGCCCCAGGCGTGCTCAGCGCGCAGGCTTTTAGCCTCCCGGACCCACCACCGCTCAGCAAGAAGGTCCCCCGCGCCCAGGCCCAGGCCCAGGCCCCTCCTCCAGCCCCATCCTCACAGAGCTGCGTGCTGACTGCTTTGAGTTGGAACCTGCATGTAACAAGCTCCCCAGGGGAGTCACATGCACAGCAAAGTTTGAAAAGTCCGGCTTTAGAGAATGCCCCCTTCCAGCCCCATGCTTCTTCCAACACACTACACATTTTAGTCCCCGGGCTTGTTTCTGGTGTATTTTTCACAGTGCTGCCCGGAAGGCAGTGTAGACAGTGCAGCTAGGAGCACAAACTCTGAAGTCAGACTATTCAGTTCAAAACCTGCTGCAGAGGGCTGCTGGGAGGATTTCAGGAGAAATGCACGAGGAGCTCACACAGTGCCTGGCGCGCGGCAACGCCCGCGGTCCACGTCGGCTACTTTTAGCTGCTCCCATAGAGATAAGTGCTGTCAGAATGCAGCGGAGAAGGGAAATGTCTCTGGGGTACTGCTATGTACGTACAAAGGCCAGGCACGAGCCACAATCTGGGGGGAAGAGCACTCTAGGCAGAAGAGATGAAAAATGATCAAGGGCGTAGCAGCTGCGATCCCCTCAGTCAGTCAACACGGTTAAGGCCCTGCAGGCCGGGAAGTTTTAATCTAAGTAGACCTGGGAGCCACTGAAGGCCAATGCGACGTGAGGTGTCTTCAAAGACCACTGTGACTATGGTGGACGGAATGGGCTGCAGGGCACAGGAATGAGGCAGCAAGACCAGGTGGGAGGCTCCAGAAGTGGTCAAAGCAAGAGATAAACATCAGCCTGGACTAAGGTTGTGAGAAAGTTAAGATCTGGAAAGATCTGGAAGATAGGGCTGCTGCTGACTGAACCTGGAAGAACCTGAGGATAGCTCTTAGTTTGCGGCCTCAGTGACTGCGTGAGGCGACGAGAGATCTGGGTCACTAGAGTGGAGACGTCCGTAAGGTGAGCAGTGAGGACGTCAGGCAGAGGTTTGACACTGACAGCTGGAGCTCAGGGAAGAGCTGCAGGCTCAGGACCAAATGATTACAACACTTTAAGCCCCTTAAAGACAAGGGCGAAGCCTTTCTTTCCTTCAGAGTCCTTCACCATCAGAGCAGATGCTCAGTACACACCAGTGAACAGCATTGTGGGACAAAGTGAGATGGAGGTTTCTGGAGGGTGGTGATCACGATGCTGGCACGAGGTGAGCTGGGTCCCTAAGGAGCTGGGAGAATCAAGATCCCAGGGCTGCGGAATGGGTCCTGATTCCTGAAGACTGGTTCACTTTATGGAAAGGAAAGCAAAAGGAAATAAAAGCAGGACCGCTTTGGGACCGAGGGGAGAGGTGTGGAATGTCTTCCACCAGTAAGCCCAGCGGGAAGGCAGTGCTGCCAGAGAAGTGGCAGCACGATGACAGACAGGTCCAGGGAGTAGGGGACCATCATGTGGAAGGGTCTGGAAAGATCAGGGAGCTGGGGTCCTGTCTCTTCTCCCTACTTTTCATAATGCCTGGAGGTGCCACATATCTCTGGTGGTTAAGGACCAGAACACGGCCAGGTTTTCCCCTCTAACGCAGATGAAAGCTTCCCCTTCAGGGTGGAGAGGGCGAGCGCGCTCCTCCCTCCAGGAGCCCTGCACACTGTCCTGCTCTGGCCAAGTAACCAGGCCAGCTCCCACCTTCTCTTCTCAGATCAACGTCTCTGCAGAAACCTTCTGATGGAGAGAGCGAGCAAGCCCAGGACAATGCATCCTGGTTCACGCTCCCCTGTTTGGTACTGAGTAGGCCTCTGACAACGTCCTGGCTGTTGTGGGGACCCCAGGATAAACAAGTCCCTGGCAGGGGACACAGGGCACACGCACAGGCAACCCCACCGAGCGAGCGGCCCTGAGCACAGAGGAAGCATCAGAGACGGCGAGAGAAGCGCAGGGCGTGTGAAGCTGGTCTGGCCTTCACCATCGCGCTCTCCACGCAAAACCACCTGCTTCCTCAGTGCTCCGGGTCAAGTCGGCTGACCCGCCTATGTCTGCCAACTCCTGCTCAGGTAAGGCCGGTCTTGCCAAAGTCTGCACTCAGCAACCACCTATTTCAGGTACTCCTAAAGGTTAGGAAAACGGCTGTGCTGTCAGAAGGCCACAGTGCAACCCCCCGCTTTGCTACTTCCTGGCTGTGTGACCTTGGCAAGCAGCTTACCCTCTCTGCGCTCGGTTTCCCGTGCACACACCGGGAGCGCTCACCGTCCCCGCCCCACCGGCCCTCCGTGCAGCGCCAGAGCGAGCAGGTGCAGGTCGCGTTCGCCCTCACCGACGAGGGCACGCAGCCCCGGGCGGCCCTCCCGTCGGCCGCGCAAAGCCGCCGTGGCCGCTCACCCAGTTTCCGAAGCCGAACTGCTCGATGGCGTCCAGCAGCAGCTGCTCCTCGCGGCTGGTCCAGCCGCCCTCGGCCTCGGGCCCCCACAGCGTGAAGCGCCCGCCGTCCACCAGCTGGTAGCCGTGGTAGCGGCGGTGGTGGCCGATCTCGGCGCCGGCCGAGAAGCACTCGGGGCACAGTTCGATGTCCTGGCACTCGGTGCAGCGGAAGCGCAGCGGGCTCACCTCGGCCAGGCAGTACACGCAGTACTTCTTACCGAGCTCCGCCATC
>NC_060269.1:150787809-150897852 GCF_021613505.1 Equus quagga | reverse complement strand
CGCCGGGTCTGGGGGCGCCTCCTGGAGGCCCCGCCCCAGACCCGGCGCTTGGAAGCGGGCGAAAAGCGGGCGCGGCGGGCGCGCCACGCCCCTCGCGGCGCAAGCCTTCGCCCTCCTCCAATCAACGCCGCCCGTCGTCCACTCGCGGCCGCCCATTGGCCTGCTCTTACCGGGAGGCGGGGAGAAGGGGCAGGGCGTCGGGCTGACGCCTGGCCAATCGCCTGGCCCACCGCGCGCGCCCCTGGTTGCCCCTGGAAACCTAACAGCCGGAGGCCGCAGTCCCTGGTGCTGGCCGAACCGGAGGGAGATGGACGGCCACTCCGAGCACAGTGTGGACCCGGAGGGGGACTTCGAAGATGTGACGAGCCTGGCCTCGAGACTGTCCGGCATCAAGGCCAGCTCTGGCCCCCAGTCCCCGCCCGAACCCGCGGACGCCGCGGAGTCGGAGCCGCAGCCGGAGGATGTGGAGCCTTCGGAGAGAGGAGCCGCCGCGGCCGAGCCCGATGAGCCGGCCGAGCCCGCCGAGCCCGCCGAGACCCGGGAAGGGCTGGCGGCCGCCGCCGCTGCGGGCGAGGAGGGGCCCCGAGAGCCGGAGGGGTCGGCCGAGGCGGAGCCAGGGGAGCCAGCCGAGGCCGGGCCTGAGGAGCCAGCCAAGCCGGAGTCCAAAGGCGGGCCCGAGGAACCCGAGGAGGTAGAGGAAAAGGAGGAGAAGGAGAAGGAGGAGGAGGACGAGGAGGACGAGGAGGACGAGGAGAAGGAGGAGAGGGCGCCGGAACGGAGGAGGAGGAAGGAAGCCGCGTCGCAGGTCTCTCTGGCGCCGTCCACCACGGGAAGACAGGCAGAGGCTGCGCCAGCCCGGGACGCTGAGCCGGAGGAACGGGAGCGGGAGGAAGAGGGCGAGGAGAGCCAGGGCGAGGACGCGGAAGGACGCCGGGGGAAAAGCGAGGAAGAGCTGAGAGGTCTGGAGGAGCTCGGGGATGAGGATTATGAGTGGACTGAGGAGGTGCAGAAGCTGCAGGAGCAGCAGCTGCGCTCGGAGCTCCTGGAACAGTACCGCTCCCTGACGGTGGAGCGGAGCCGCTACCAGCGCTACAACGTCTACCTGCAGCACAAGATCTTCGAGGCGCTGCGCAAGAAGAAGGGCCTGGATGCAGCCGAGCTGCCCGACAAGGGCATGGAGCCTGAAGCCCCCGAGAAAGAGCAAGCATACATACGCTATCTGGCCTTGCTGGAGGAGCTGAAGAAGCAACAGGCAGACGACCTGGACTGGTATCACCAGGAGCTGGAGCAGCTGAAGCAGCAATGCAAGGAGAAGCTCGCCAAGGTGGAGAAGGAATGGCAGCGCTTCCAGGCGCTCAAAAAGCAGGTGGTGATGCAGGCCATGGGCAGCTGTTGGATGAAGGGTGGTCGCCAGGCCGCTCTGCGAGAAGTGGAGCAGATCCAGGCGTTGGAGGCTAAGAAGGAGAAGGAGATGAGTGCTGTGAGGCTGGAAAACGTGCAACTGAAGCAGAGCTTGGTGCATTTTGAAACCAGGATGAGGGCCCAGGAGGACATGACCGAGGGGCTTCTCCTCATCGATTTTGAACAGCTTAAGATTGAGAACCAGACTTTCAATGAGAAAGTGGAGGAGCGAAATGAGGAGCTTTTAAAATTGCGCAACAAGGTGACCAACAATGTGCAAATCATAACCCATGTGAAGGAAAAGTTACACTTTGTGGATATAGAAAATTCATACAAAAAGTCACAACTTTTGGAAATTGAAGCTCGGGTGGCCCTGAGGAGGGACCTCTTGACCAAGATTAAGCAAGTCCGGGACAACCTGCGGACTGACAACATCAAGCTGAATCAGAAGTGTGGGCTTCTGGGCAAGGAGTCACTCCTTCGGGACATGGAAGAGAAGGTGGATAAGACAGAACTGCTCAACCAGCGCTTAGAGTCCCTGAAGCGCCATCATGCTGGCCTCACTCTGTCCTGCAGAGGCGTGAAGCAGAAGATCAGGGAGGCCAAAGCCTTTCTCCCCTCTTGATGTGAATGAGAAGAGTGAGCAGAATGTCTTCAATCTTGGCGAACTCTATCCATTAACTTTTATTCTCCATTTGTTACTATTCCGTAAAAGGCCAATGATATTTAGGATGGAACTACATTTTGTATTTATCTCATAATTTTTCAGTTTCCAAATTAGTGCGGAGCACAAAATTGGGTCAGCAGTCAGTGTTATGTGGGGCGAAGGAAAATACGTCTAGAGAAACCAACGAAGGGTGATTTAATGTACCGGACTCATAAAACGCTGTCAAAAGCCTTTTTATATCTGAGCAATTCCATAATTTCAGTAACCTGATACTGAGGAGAACTGTTCCTTTTCCATATGGAGGAGAGTTTAACAGATGGGCAGGGTACCAAAAAAATTCCTGTGCATTAAGCTAATTATTAAACCCCCTTCGAATTTATTAAACTGTGTAGTCCTGAGTCACTGTCTCAATTCAAGGCTCACTGATTCCCTTTTAGATTAAAATTGTTTTGTATGTAAGTAGCACTAGCTTCTGGGATAATAAAAAATATCCAGGAAACAGGAGAAATGATAAATAGGAACAGGAGCTGAAGTTCCTTCATCTTTCCTTTCTCAGTGAAAGGAGGCTCAGTCTGCTTAACCGTTACATGTTTGTTTCTGGCTCAAGGACAATCGTCAATTCTAATGAGACGTTTTCTCGGATCCACTAAAGAAAAGCATTCATCTTGACAAAAAATGAAATTTTGTTTTCCAGTGAAAACAAAACGATGATTGTATTGTGTGTTTTGCCAGGTGCACAATCTATGGAGTGATGACTGCGGACTGTCCACAGCCTTTTGTTTTCAGCGAGATATTTTTGGATCTTAGCAATAGGACCCTTGTTATGCATATGATTTTACTCTATCAAATATTAAAACGTCTGTTACTCCTTGTGTTAATGTAAGAAAGAAATACCTGGTAGGTCTCTCTCCTTAATCAGTGATGAACATTTTCAGTTTCCTTTGATGTTTTTGGAGCTAGGAGCTTGGTTTTATTAATCTTAGGTTGAATTTTGAGATGTGCAGATTTAGGATTAAAAGTATTCTCCCACCCCTAAGCTTAAGTGGATCATATGGAGAGCGATCTGTTTTGGGGTGCTAAATACCTTTAAAGAGTGGTGGAAACCCCACTCTAGGCAGATGACTTGGTTGGTCATAAGAATGTCAAAATATCTTTTGATGACATGATTTTGTTTTCTAAAGTGTGTTCCCTTTGAAGCCAACAAAGGTTGATTAAAATTCCTTTTCTAACTTCCACAGCTTGAATACGCTTTGTTATAATACTGTACTTATCAAACCATACAACCGTTAACAACGAGGGGAGTAAAAATGTGACTTCCAGCTTCCACTCTCCTTATCCTCTACAATTCTCCTTCCCTCCACCCTGTTTGTCAGGCCAAAGTGAAGTAGTAAATCACTGGCAAATACAGCTTTGTTTTCTTTGTGCCTCAAACTAAAAGCAGCACAGGCCCACTGGGTTCTTCTGCGGTGGGGAGGCTTCAAAGGGAAACGGGCAGTACGCTGGGTGCCTTCACCAAGCGAGCAGCCTCCATTAGGAGCGCTGCCAGCCCTTCCGTTCACTAGAGGGAGAACGAACTCGTATGTTCAGCTGATTTTGACCCGTTGGCAGTTACCCAGATAGAACCAAAATCCCTCGTCGGCCTTGACCCGTGTAGCAAGCAGGTCTCTGAGCACAAAGATTCAGAGATTGATGAGGCTGGCATTACTTTCAGCTGCAAAGTCACCCATGTTCTCTCAAATTATATTACCTCATGCTGGAGATGTTACAACTAACTAGAAGATAGATAATCTGCTGTTGGTTACTTCCTAACAGGCTTCTAATCAGATTACAGAAGAGCTCTTTAATCATGAAATAGCAGCACATTCAGATTGTTTCTTAAGAGAGATTGCTTCTGAGGAAGAATGCCACAAACTCTAACGCACCTTCTGCCCAGGTTTGTGGACGTGCTCTTTGTGCCCCACAGCAGCCTGCATGTGCCCCGTCCCTGCCTCGCGGACCCAGTGCTTTGTGACTGTCTGCTTGGTTCTCTGTGCCCAGTGAGACAAAGGCCCGGAGAGGCAGGGACCCTTGGCTTATCATCCCTCTCAGCCAGCATGGTGCCAAGCATGTAATTGGTGCTCAATAAATTTGTTGGATTAATACATAAATATAATCCCATTCTCATTTTCTGAAAATAAGTGTTACTTGAATGCCTATTATATCTCAGGCACTGAGAAGTCCTTTGTTGGATTAAAAAGTAGTTTCAGGTAGAAAGAGGATCTCTAAGTGGGACCAACGAGGGCAATGACAGGGAGGCCAGCTTGTAGTCGCCAGGACAGCGCTGCAGAGAGAGCCCAGCTGTCCCTCCCAGCAGGGACTGCCTCCAGGCATCCTCCCTCCCTCAAGGGGGATTTCTCCAGTAACGCTGGCGACTGCGAGAAGCCTCTAAAAACACATTATTTTATGAACGCTAAAATCAAAGGCTAAAGATTTTTTCATCTCGTCAAAAAGTACAGGACCTGAAAAATGTAGGCACAATAAAATCTGAGTGAGATGTTACATGAAACTAGACTTTTTAAAAATTAGTCTGAATCAAAGTGTCCCCTTCGACGTTACAGGAGGTAAAATTTTGTGTTTTTGGCACCGTTGGCAGGACTGAATCCAGCGCTACCTGGATGGAGCCTGAGGCATCTGAAAAAGAAACATTTTCTCATTGGTAAAGGAAAATCACTTTTGGTGACTTCCTTCTTTTGAGATTTTTAAATTATATACGTGGAAATAAAAATATGGTTTCTTTTTTCATAACTTCATCTGCAGCCATAATTTAGATTTTTGCCATTGGTGGGGGGTGCCTGTCCAAAAAATAATATCAGAATTAATGCACTCCAATTTAGTTTTTTTTAAAGATTGGCACCTGAGCTAACAACTGTTGCCAATCTTCTTTTTTTCTTCTTTTTTTTCCTCTTTTCCCCAAAGCCCCCCAGCACATAGTTGTATATTCTAGTTGTAGGTCCTTCTGCCTCTGCTCTGTGGGACGCCGCCTCAGCATGGCCCGATGAGCGATGCCATGTCTGCACATGGGATCTGAACCGGTGAAACCCTGGGCCGCTGAAGCAGAGCTCGCAAACCCAAGTGCTCAGCCATGGGGCCAGCCCCCTAATTTAGTGCTTTTTATGTTCTAAACTTTCCAATAGTCAATGTCAAAGTGAGACATCATGCAAATGGTATGAATGTACAGGACTCCAGGAGATGACTTCCGTCATGTAGCGCAACACATCAGGGAAGCTGGCAGAGCCAGGACTGGCAGGAAGAACACTGCTGAATTCCTGTCTCCTACCTCCCATGTGATATTCCTTTCAAAAGGTTTAGTTTTTATTTAAATAACCAATGATTAAATATGTGCATATTTTAGTGAATAAATGTACACCCTCCCCAATTTTTTAATTGATGGAGTTTTCTAATATTTCTCTCCAAGGATGCCAAGGATGAATACAAAGAGGTATCTAGAAGGAGAAGACACAGTGTAGTGCTCGAGAACAAAGACTCTGGAATCAGGCGAACCTGGATTCAGTTCTCTTCTGATTGTGACCTGGGATAAACACTTCAACTTTCTAAGCTTCAATGTACTTACTTGTAAAATGGGGACACATTTATTTTATAGGAGAAAATGTCAGAATATGAGAAAAGTTCTCTCTGGGTGGCGAAATTGTGACTTTTATTTTCTTTGTGCTTTTCTGTATTTCCAAATTTTATATAATGAACATGCATTTAATTAGGGGAAAAAAATCCCAATTTTTTAAATTCCTAAGTTCCCCAAGAGTGCAAGATACTAAAAGTTTACATGTCTAGAGCATGATTCTAGCTATCTATGGCAATTTGTTTCCTTTAATGATACAATTACTTCGGCATCTTAGATGATTTTAATCCTCACGAGCCAGTGGATAGGTGCCGGGTACCCTTTTTAACCTTTGGTTACGAAAAAGGAGAACAAAGGAATTTAAATTTTCCTGTTCTTACTTCTGGCTAAACTACACCATAAACTTGGGTTTATTTCTGGTTACAGTAGTTTCTACCCGGAGCTCCAGAGAAGGGACAGGAAGCTGAAGCAACAACGTTTAAGAAAAACTGAGAGACTCGGGGGTCAAGCCAAGGGGTATCTTGTTTTGTCGTGTTGTATAAGGAGAGGGCCACTGTCCCTCCCTCCACAGGGAACCCCACGGGGCTCCGGCATGCTGGGAAGAGGGGCCTTGGCACCTAGTCCTGAAGACAGACAGGGCCTTGGCATGGCCATGCCCAATGGAGCAGCTCCTTCTAGAGCAAGCTGGCGGCAAGGGCGGTTTCGCTCTTGGAGAATCCTGGAGCAACATGTGAACCAGACAGCAGCACTCCGGGCCTCTCAGGAATACCCAGGCCCTTTAAGCCATGGCCAAGTTCCGGGTGGGTGGGCAGGTGCTCTGGAGCGTCAGGTAGACTGCCCAAGGACTTGCCCTGGCTCTAAGGGTTTCCCTCTGCTGGTGCACCTGGTGGCCAACAGCTCATCTCAAGGGCCAACGTGGTGTCGCCTTGCCTCCTCGGCCATGCCGGTGCAGCACCTCACTCCCTCTCTTGCCTTCGTGGCAGGCTCCACACTGCGGATGGTGGTTTTCGAACTGTCAGCCCCTGTTTCTCTTGGGAAAATGTTCCACAACTTCTACCCCCACTGCTCGTGAGTTTCCCCAAGGTTCTCCCCCAGGAGCCAGCCGACAGGCGTGGCTCTGCCTGTTCCCAGCGGGCCTGGTGCCTTGCACACAGGAGGCACTCAGGCCAGTAAGTGAATCCAGGGCCCACCCCAGACCCTGCACTTGGAGTTGGGGTCAGAGCCAGAGGAGGAAGGCTACCCAAGGCCCCAAAGCAAACGTATTCTCTGAGGACAGGTGTTTCTGAGCGGGAGGCACCAGGTGGAGCCTGAACCCTAGCTATGCCACTGACTGGCTGACGGAGTCCCAGCAGATCACTTCTCCGAGGCACAGCTGTGAAACAGAGCTGCTGCGGAGACAAACGAGGTCATGCACAGGGCACTTAGCACCCAGGATGGCACGGGTGGAGCACGGAGCGAGCCCCCAGCAAACGTGCTTGCCGTCAACCACGACCACCCTCGTCTCATAGCTCACCTCACAGCCTGTGAAGAATGGAGAAAAAATAACAGTGGCCCCAAAAGACGAAGCAGTTCACTCGTGAGAAACGAGTGAGGAACGCCGGGCACCGTTTCTGAGCGGTGTGCAGGGCCGACGACATCTGAGGCAATGCCCCCCGAGCTGCTATCTCTGGGGGAAGACAGGCAGGGAGGCCAGCAATGGCGCAGGGTGGAGTGCTCCAGCACAGGCCCTGGGAAGCCCGGGGTGACACAGGAGGGCAGCAGCGTCTGCTCAGGGGACAGTCATAGAGAATGAGTACGGACTCTCCTGGGGGATCGGGACAAAGGGCAGCCTAGGGGCTCTGCACCTTCTAGCTGGGACTTAGTTCGGTGGTCCTCCTGGAGCCTTGGGGGCAGCTGGCCTGGTGAGTACCACTGACACACGTGAGCACTTGCTTGGCCTGGCTCTGAGTGACCCTGGGGACCACTTCACGCTCACTGCCACCTTCATGGGACAGCATTACTGATCTCCACTCCACAGGTGGGGATGGAGGCACACAGTGGCGCAGGGAAGAGCCCACAGTCACCCCACTGTCTGGTGGGGGAGCTGGACTTCAGCACCTGTTCTCCAAGGCCCTGAGCAGGTTTCTCAGGTCAGTGTGAAGAGCCGAGTGGCCCGCAGAGTAAGCGCTGACCACCTGCTGGGATGGGGCGCAGGCTCAGGGAGCGCGAGCAGGGCAGTGTGGCAGACAGCAGGCCCGGGGCCGAGGCCAAGCGAGGGGAGCAGCAGCTGTGGGACACCCCTTCAGCTTGGAAGGGGCGCACTAAAGTCTCGAATCCCTTGACCAAATCACCACAACTGTACAATCTTTTTGATTTAACTGAGCCTAATAAGTGGATTTTAAAATATTCAAACAGCATGATGCTCAAAGTCAAATTTTTGCCGTACCTCAAGGTGAGAACTTCAATTTTCAACCAAACTACAGGGGACATAAGTAACAATTTTACATGACTTTTATTTAATAAAACCACATATTTACAATTCAAAAAGTCCTAATTTGATACACTTTACTAAATAAAATTAAAGGTTAACTGTACAAGCAATTAAAACATGATATGTAGCAAGTGTTATCAGGAGTTTTCTATCAGCAAACTATTTAAAATAGTCAAAAACTGAGCAGTTAAAAAGTACCTTTTCAAGTGAAGATTGTTTCTAGATGAGATTTCAGGGATGGTGGGGACGCAGCTTTCAACTCTAAAGTGCCAGTTGCACAAAGGTCCCAAACCTGAAGTCCTAGATTCTGAAGTCAACGGCACGGGAAGTGGGAAGTGCAGACTTCCAAGGGGTGCAGCATTTCCACCTCTGATTCCAGTTTTCCTAGACGACAGCGTCAAATAGAGAAGCACAACCCTCTGCGGAAGGGGGCCAAGTGACGCTGGACAAGGACTTAGGACCTCTTGGCCTCTGAAGCGGAAGCGTCAAACCGGCCAGACCTCATGTGGTCCCTGAACAGGTCAGGAAAACCTCTTCTGCATTAAAGATTTGCTAAGTATTCCAGATTGGCATGGAATCCTGTTTAAAAAACCTAATGCATAAGTGGTGCTATCCAAAAAGATTTACATCAAACTGTTTGACAAAAATATTAAGGGCTGGGTTTTAACTACACAAGTTCCAAAAATGCATTCTGAAGGACGTGCACACCGCCCCTTGTTGCATGGCTTTCTGTCATGACTTAAGGAACATCTGTATGTACAGTAAGAAAATATATACATCTTTCAAGAACAGAAAGCCCATTTCATGGGACAAGACAAAGTCCATCTGCGAGGAACGGTGTGACAGGGCCCGGCAGCCTGGTTCCCAGGCCTGGCTCAGTCTGGGTTACATTCAGCATCGTGATGTCAGGGAATGGCTGCGTCTGGAAGGTGCTGAGACCTCAGTGAAGACAGAGTGCCTCCTCCGAGAGGTGAGGCAAGTCAGCATTTAAAGGCTGAGGCAGAAGGTGTTATCCATGATGTTCGCAACCTCCCTGGAGAATTCAGTTAAGAACATAAGGGAAAAAAGGCAATTCCAGGAATAACGACACACGGAACAGAGCTGGGAGGGAGGGTATGAGGACAGCCACTGGCTTTGGCAACTTGCTATTGCACCTAGAAGTGTCATCAGCAGATATGGCAGATAGAGAAAACCTATAAAAATAATGCCATATTAGGCTTTATCTCCCACCCCACGTCTCCACGCTGCATGCTATATGCTCAGAGCCAAGGGCGCTCCCAACACCAGGTCAACAGTGGGATGCTCCCTGGGGTGAGAGGTATGGCTGGGAAGGGCTGGAGAGCACCAGACCACACGGCGGCACTTACCATACAGCTAATGGTGCCCCAGAGCCTGGTCTCCCCACCCACAGACCAACAGGCCACAAACTACACGTGGGAACCTGTCTCCACAGAGATCTGCCCCTCTTTTTGACTGTTCTGTGCAAAACTGTTCCTTTCTTTGAATTTGGATAACCAAAGTTCTTAATACAAAGTCATCAGAATCAGTCAAGGAAAAGTTAGAACAAAGTTGCTAATGAACTTGAGGAAAACTAGGCTAAAATGGGGAAAGGCTGATGGTACACATATAGAGAATTCCGACACATGGTCTGGGCTGTGGGGTGTGTGCTGCTCGGTCCTCAGTCCTTACAACAGGCTGTCTTTAAGCCAAATGCATGAGGAGGGAATCACTGCCACTCAGAACTGCTCCTGCCGTTCAGGCGACAAAGGAAAGAGGAGCGTTCTGTCAGAGCACAAGAGCAGCTTCCCCACAAGTGTGTTGTCCCCCAGCCTCCACAAACCGAGCAGGCTGCAGGAGAGGGTAGGTCTTAACATCCTTTTCCCCTCCCCTCTGACTTAAAGGGAGGCTGTTTCCATTCTGTGTTCCATCAGCTCTTAAGCCTGTCTCTGCTGTCACAGGCCTTCTGTGTGAACAGTTCCTCCTGCTCAACAGACGTAGGGAGCAATCTCTGGGAGAGCAGGGCTCCCACTGGAACATAAGCACGCATTTTCAGCCCTCATGCTATAATCTTGTCAGGACAACACGTAAAAACATCACCCTGAAGGTCAGGTCAAGTCCGGGGAACTCGTGAGCACTCATGAGCGACTATCCTCAGAGAGCCTGTTTTCCTTTAATGCTGTCTTTGGTAGGTGGGCTTTAAAAACACAACCTCAAGCTCCGGAAAGAGTCTCATAACTAAATCAGCCATCCCTTTCTTATGTAAAATATGCAAATATGAGCCAATAACATCTGTGAGGTCTCCCAAACAACATTTCTCATGCACCTTGGCTAAGAAAGAGTGTAATGTTCTTTCCAGCAGTTGACATGAAAGCATTACGATTTAATTACCTTTTGCTGAGTTAAGGGGGGGGGATTAGCCACTGCCCGATTTTTAAACCATGCAGAATATGCAGTGGTCAGCCATGGCCAACACTAAGTCATCGTTCCACTGAGCTGCTTAAGGCTAAGCCTTCGTTTAAGTCTTTAAAAGTTTCTTTGTTTTGTTTAAGGCCAACTCCAGTGTTAGGAATCAAACATGAAAAGAGCCCCTGTTCTTCTCAGCGGCCAGCCCGTCCATCTGAAACCACACAGGTGCTCCTCGGAGATCTGCTCCGGTGCCTGGCGCGAGTCCGCCTGCCGCGAGTCCACCTGCCGCCTCAGTGTCTGAGAGATGGGCTTCCTTTCTCCATTTCCCGGCTGTCCTTCTGCAGTGCAGTCAGTACCTGGGAACCACAGGGAAGATGTCTGTGGGTGATCTGCAGCACACACTGAACACAGATCCTGACAGGGGTGGTGACGGGACCGCGGCAGCCTCCTGACTGGCGCCTCCGCCTCCCCACAGCTGCTGCTCCTGTGTTCCATCTTCCAGGCCTGCAGCCAGACTCATCGTCTACCATGGAAATCCGACCACGCCATCTCTGGGATAACGTCCTACGACCACCTCCCACCAGCCACAATACCAATGTCAAGACGTGGCACAGGGCTCTTCTCCTTCCACAATCTGGCTCCAGCCCACGCCCTCGCCAGCACCAAGCCAGGCTCCCCCTCCAGGAAGCTAACAAGCCCTCCTGGCCTTTACGTGCAGCTGCACCCGCTGCCCTGTCCCTCCTCTTCACCAGCAAACCGTGCACCCTCTCCTCATGCCTTCCTGAGCTTTCCCGGAGTAACTCAACTCCCCTCTCTGTGCTCTCTCAGCTCTTGGTGAACACCTTTACTTTTTAAAATTTTACATTCTACTGTGATTGCTTACTAACAGTAGTGACAGTAATAAGAGGCTCCAAGCAGAGCAGTCCTCCAGGCACTTCACGAACAGCATCTACTCAACCCACACAAGCAGCTCAGGAAGGTTAACAACCCACTGTGAGACCCCTGAGCAACACCGCCCGCTCACAGAAACGACCTGCTCTAAGTCAAACAGCTCATGCGGATTCAAACCCAGATCTGTCTGATTTCAAAAGCAAGAGAATCTTTGTGGAACCAGTGCTGATCTACTTGGGGCCAGGTACTATGCCACTTTAACTGAATCACAAATTACAAGGGGGAAGGCAGAAACATTTTATGCAGGTTTCAAATAAGTTGCACAGAAGGACTAATGGTAGATAAATGGGACTGCCAACCTAACTCAAACATTTACTTGTTGTGTATAGCTCACCAAGGTCTTAACCTTGAGCACAGCATTTAAGAGAAATGTGCGTGGACCACAACTCCCATGGGATCTGGAACTGCAAAAAACTCACTGATGCCCATGCCCCACGCCTACCGTCAGGCTAACTCCTTATCACTATCCCATTATTAGAAAATGTCCTACTATTCAATAACCTCTGACCTAGCTTTTTTTTAATTTTTAATTTTTTTCTGAGGAAGAGTCGCCCTGAGCTAACATTCGTTGCCAGTCCTCCTCTTTTTTTGCGTGAGGAAGATTAGCCCTGAGCTAACATCTGTGCCAACCCTCCTCTATTTTTTTTTTGTACGTGGGACACCTCCATAGTGTGGCTGGTGAGTAGAGTAGGTCCGTGCCCAGGATCCGAAACCATGAACAGGGCTGCTGAAATGGAGCATGCGGAAACTTCAACCATTTGGCCACAGGGCCGGGCCTCCTCTGACCTATTTTTTTTTTTTTTTTCCCTGAGGAAGACTGGCCCTGAGCTAACATCCATGCCCATCTTCCTCTACTTTATATGTGGGATGCCTACCACAGCACAGCTTGACAAGCAGTGCCATGTCCGCACCCGGGATCTGAACCGGCGAAGCCTGGGCCGCTGAAGTGGAACATGTGCACTTAACCACTGCGCCACCGGGCCAGCCCCTATGACCTAGTTGTAACCAATAATTTTTACCTAGTCCCTAAAACATAAGAAGTAAAATGACAGATCTGGGCTTAATCCTTCCCTCTGTGTGTGTACGTGTGGATGGGGGAAGCACCAGTGAGACGGAAAGGAGGCTCAGCAGACCGGTGACTGCACTAGTCGTCGGTGTTGAATAAAGGCCACTGGGAAAGGCCCTGGCTTTCTGCAGCTGCTTCAGAAAACCGCTGTAAGCAACCAACTCACAGAAGATCCAAAGCACACCCTCACACACGGGCCAGCTTCACGCGCTTGCCACCTGGCAGTCACCCAGGGTCCCGCACTCAGAGGGCGCCACGCTTAGCTTAATGCTCCGCAGTCACCATCTTGAAGTTCTTAATAATTCTGAATGTGCGGCCCCACATTTTCACTAGGCACTGTCCATTTATTTACCAGAGAAAAGCTCCTCTCTCTTGCCAAATCCTTGATAATTATATAGCCAGTTCTGCTTACACATGAGCTGAATGTATTTTTTTAACGGCTTTATTGATATATAATTCACATACCACATAATTCACCCATTAAAAGTGTAAAACTCAAAGATTTTTAGCACATTCATACATATGTGCAACCATCACCACAGTCATTTTAGAACATTTTCGTCACCTCGAGAAGAAATCCCACATGCTCTAGCCCCCACCGCCCTGCCCCCATATCGTCCTGTTCCCTGGCAACCACTCATGTGCCTTCTGCTCTAGGCTGCCCTGTACTGGGCTTGCACAGGAATGGAGTCATAAGGTACGTAGTCTTGAGCATCGGGCTTTTTCACTTAGGATAATATTTTCAAGGTTCATCCGTATTGCAGCATGTATCAGTACTGCATTCCTTTTTACAAACTAAATGTATTTAATATTTCAAAAATGCACCTCATATCACCCTAGGCACAAAATAGTGCCCCCTCCCCATAAAATGAGGAGAGTATTTCATGGTATTACCCAAGGGCCCATCACAGCAATTGGGCTTCTTTCCAAAAGACCCCGACAGGAAGGGAGCATCACATAATGGGACAGGAAGAAGAGAAAGGACCAGCTGGGGAGGCAGGACAAAGTCCCAGATGAGAGGGAAACCTCCCTCTGGTTAATAAATAGGCACTTTTAAAAGGGTGAATTTTATGGTATGTAAATTACATTTCAATAAAGCTTTTATAAAAACAAATAAACCGCTAATTAAGATCAGAGAGAGAGAGAGAGCCTGATCACCCATGAAATAATCTGGCCAAACATAAAAACTCGGAACCTGATCAAGCCTTTAGATCTGCCAATTTACAGGAAACAGAGAGGACCACGTTAAACACCAGCACAGGGATATGACCAGCAAACCAGACTGTGGGAAACACTGGAGGACAAACGACCTCGTTTTTCAATAAATAAAGAGGGGGAGGGATCAAAGGAAAGGTAGGGTAGCCTATCTATTTAAAGACGACTTAAAAGATCTTTCAGCCAAACGCAATGTGTGGACCTTTCGTGGATCATGATTCAAACAAAATATAAAGTCATTGATGACACTCGAAACAATTAGAAATTTGAAAACTGACTGGATATTTGACAAGTGCATGGAGGTTCGTTATTCTATGTTACTCTATTTTGTACGTATTTTAAATCTTCCACTAATAAAAAAGGTAAATCAGGAACAAGCATTGTTTGGCAAATATAGGAAGTATAAGCCTCCACATATATCAACCAATGAGGTCTGATGCTTAGGGAAATTTGGAGCATACGCAGGATCAAGAACTAGGGTTTTATTTTTTCCTTTTAGCATGGTAAGGACTTGGAACCAGACAACACTGGCCAATCCCACAGGAGACAAGCCCTAAGAGAGATGACCAGAGGAGACGAGAGCAATCTAGAAGCAGGCCCAGGCTGGACGTGCGCCCCAACTACCAGCTCAGCTGCTCCACTAACTTAGCCACTAGAGGGCCAGAGCAACACATCCCAGGGAAGGTGGGCAGGGCCTTTGCTCTGGAAGCCATCCTCCCACCTCCTCAAGAGAGGGCTGAGAGCGCACAGTTGCCTCTCCGGGCCTCCAGTGTTTATCAGTGACATGAGGACAATCCCTGCCCCAGGGCACACCCGTGGTGGGGGGAGGGGGAGCTCCGTGAGCGGTACCCTTGCTTTCTGTGTCTGGAATTTAAAAAAGGGGCGGGGGGAGGGGCTTGGCTTACAAAACACTTTCTAACACGTGGAGGGGACCTTGTCAGCAAACTAGAAGTTCTCCCCTCTCAACGCCAGCAGAATGGGCGCGAAGGCCTTTATTACTCACTCCCTCCATGACAGAGACCCAAAGGTGAGATGACTGCCCGAGACCCCTGTGGCAGGGCCAAGCCCCAAACCCAGGTCTCCTCACTTCCAGCCCAAGAGCTACTTTAGAGATGGCTGTTTTCTCAAAGTGCGCTCTGAATAATGTACCTCCTAAATTACCCTGCTGAGCCAGCTGCTCTATGGAAAAAGAGAACAGAGAGACGCCTTTACCTGAGCCCACTTCTTGTTCCGACTCTGCATCTGAATTGTAGCAATGGAAGCAAAAAATCCTTCTGCAGCCAAGTCTTCAGGCAGCCTCGTTAGGAACTGTGCTATGTGAATGAAGTCCATCTTGGTCAGGATGTCCTCAAACAGCTTCAGGATGCCCAGGGCCGTGCGGAACAGGAACTCTTCCCCATCACGACAGAACACATCCCATATACGACAGGCCAGATCAAGGGGCAAAGACTTACTATATAAAGTAAAGATCCTGGGAAAAAAGTGTGATTTTTTCAGATTTTAGATGGCACAAAGAAAGACCTCTGAACTCAGATCTAATCCATTGAAAATGCTCCCCGAGTCAGTCACTTTCACACTTAGATACGTGGGGGGGGGGGGGGGGCCCCCACTACGCCCACATTCACGCTGAAGGTCAATTTAAACATTTTATAAAACAGCATTATCAGCTTTCACATACAATCTCAATTTCTCCATTATTGATACCAATTACTTCTATATGCAACAGATATTTATCGGGCACCTACTGTGTGTGGACTCTGTGGCAGGCGCTAGATATGAGGTTAATAAGGCAGACAGAGCTTACTGTCTGGGGGGAATAAAAACATTAAACAGAAATTTACAATCCAGTGTACACCTGTACATGTCACTTCTAAAGAGTACTGTATATTTTTCTCCCAGTAGGGGTCAGCAAAGGAACAAAGTAAATCTTTACAGATAAATTTGATCATGGATTATAAGAAACTTACACTTAACAATGCAAACTATCATATGAAAAAGTGAAATACAAATACGTAATCCCTTAAAAAGAATGTGATAATCAAAATCCAAACTACCAAATGCACACAGTGCTGAGTGATCAACTGTGTCAGCAGGTATAATACTTTCTCAGCTGGAGCGCGCCTATGCCACAAAGCAAAGTGAGTCCAGGTTAAGACATAGTCCAAAGTGATTCTCTGTGAATCTCCTTCCTCAGCTGTGAGACGCAGCCCGGGTGCCATCTCCAGGGTGTCTCCTGACCCCCAGACTCAGCTGGATGCTCCTTCCCGCTCTTGGTCCCCCTATCCTGGTTCTTGTCACAACGTGCTGTGTTTGCTTGTCTTCCCCACAGTGATGCTCAAGAGTAGGGACCCTGCCCAGGTCATCTCCATCCCCGGCATCTACGAAGTACCTGGCAGTCTTTGCTGAAGAAGTAAATGAGTGGACAGGTTCGCAATCTGCTCTAGATGTCAGAGGCGGTAATTTTCTCACTACCTTCTCATCAGTGCTAGAACTCATTGCAAGTGGTGATTCTCAGCTGGTGAGGGACATTTCCTATCCTCCTGGAAAATCACTTGTCCACAATTTCAGTTATTTCCTTAGTGCCTGTGTCAGCCTGAGAGACATGGGGGCCCACGAAGGCACCTGAGCTCGGGTACTGGACTCAGACTGTGGGGCTGCCTTGGTCAGGAGGTAATATTATTTGCCATAATAGATTTCACCTGAAAAATTATCCCATCATGGCAAATCTGCTCCCAAGTCTCATGGGCAATTTACTCTAAACCTCCCCCCCTGCAGAGCGCTCTGGCCCAGAAACAGCCTTTCCTCCAGGACCCAGAGGAACATGCACGCAGTTAAGGGCACGCACTCAACAAAAATGCTAATTCAGACCAAAAACGTTCAAGGCTATACACTGTCAGTGCTTTAAACTCTAAAAAATTCAAGGAAGGCATTTTGTTGTTAGTGCCATTGAGTCAATTCTGACTCCTAGCGGGCCTGTGGACAGCAGAGTGGGACCCTGCCTGGTCTTCTTTTGCACCATTCTCTCACCTTGCGGCACTATGTCAGACAATGCTCTGCTGCAACTCATAGGGTTTTCATGGCCAGTTTTTTGGGAAGTGGTGGCTTTTTTCTTAGTCTGCTTTAGTCTGGAAGCTCCACTGAAACCTGTCTACCATGGGTGCCCTGCTGGATATTTGAAATCCCGGGGCGCAGCTTTCAGCATCACAGCAACACACAGTCACCACAGTACGACAACTGACAGGGGGATGGTGTGGTTCCCTGACCAGGAAACAAGCCTAGGTCTCAGGGGTGAGAGCCTCAAATCTTAACCACTAGACTACCAGGACTGGCTAAGAAAAGCATAACAATTTAAATTTCATTAAACTCAGATGATGGACTAGGGAGACAGATGTCACAGAAAAACTCTACACCATAAAAACAATGACAGCTAAGTTTAGACCGAGGACCTACTCTGTGCTGTGCACTACACTGGGCATTCCGGAACATAGCTCACTTAACAGTCAGGACCACCCTGTGAGATGGATTCTTTTATCTCATTCTACTTGAGGGAACCAAGGTTTAGGACGATAAGCTAAACCACCACAGGTCCTGCCGCCAGTAAGGGGCAAAGCTAGCCTCGGAGGCCGGCTCCAATCCCATGCCCTGACGCCCAGACTGCGGTGCATGCCCTCAGCAACACACCCCGGCAGCCCTGGCAGGACACGTCATTTTTAAGTCACAACAAGCCTTCACATGAGCTTCTCACTATCTCAAAAACAGAAAACCATTTGATCATTCGGTCTAGAAAACACAGTTAGAGAGAGAGAGATCCAAGAGATCTTCTGTTTCTAGTCTCAATCTAGAAAAGATTCTCAATTCCATCTGGAGGAGACGGTTATAACGATGGAAAAAAAAGTGAAAAACAACTGACCTCATCCATGATACTGCTTCCTATCTACCAGTTCACACGTGGAAATCAAGCTCTTACGTTTAAAAGCAGTCTTAAGTAAGAAACGATCGGTAAGCAGAGTAGCTAAGGGCAAAGAACAGGGAGAACAATAGCAAAAGAAAGTTCTTCAACGCAACAGTCCTGAGTGCAGATCTGTGTTTTGAACCCTATAGAATTAAGCCAACATCTGAATGACCAAGAGTGCGAGAGTCAGTGCCCTGATGTCCACCTGCTCGATCTTCCCAACCATCCTAGGCATTCCCATTTCTCCATGAGATAACTGCCTGAGATCTGAGCCCTTCTGAGTCCAAGCAGGTCAGTGCATTCATCATCATTATTTTTTGAGCCAACTACTATACGCTAGTCACTGCTCTTTGGTGATGAGGATACACAGCATCAAACAAAACAGGCAACACCCCCTGCCCGTGGGGATGGAGGGGATAATAACATGCACAGTGTGTCAGACGCTGATTTAAATACAAGCAGGGCAGGAGACAGAGATTGCTAGCCTGGGTGTGCACGTGTGTGAGTGCAGGCACATACACACACTTCTAAAAGGGACGGTCAAGAACACATCACTGAAAAGTGACATTTCTGTAAAGCCCTGAAGAGAAAGCTGCAAGCATGAGGAAGGGTCCGGAAAGCATCCAGACAGAGGAAGCAGTGAGTTCACAAGCTCTGAGGCGAGAGCAAACCCGGCACATCCGAGGAAGAGCAGGAGGCCAGCGAACTGAAGCCAAAAACAGCACAGGGGAGAACACAGGAAGATGCCCTCAGAGACCAGGGCCAGCACGGGCATGGCCTGGACTTTAGGTTTCATTCTATGTGAAACGCAACATTCTTGGAGGGTCCCACCAAAGGAGGGTCCTCATCCACTGTGCTGAGAAGCGCCCGTTGAGGAACACAGGTTTCACCAGCGGCCACTGAACAATCCACACCAGGTTGGAGTAGCATGGTATCAGAGGAGGTGGCCAGAAGTAGAGAGACCCTGGACAGGTTCTGCAAGGGATTTCCCTCGCAGAAAATGCAATAGAGGAGTCAGGGATGCTGGGTTTTTGGCCGAGCAATGCAAAGGACGGAGCTGTCATTTAAGGATACGGACTCTCTGGTTTGGGCAGGAAGGTCAAGAGCTGAGTTTGAAGACACGTTCAGTTTAAGCATCAGACATCCAAGTGGATAAATGAATTACAGTGGAGTTCAGGGGAGCGCTCTGGACTGGCAACAGTTTGTGTACAGGTGGTGCCAAATAAAGGAGTTACTCTAGGATCAGAGAGAAGAACGACAAATGCTGCTGAAAAGTCAAATAAGACTGAGAATTGATCACCAACCATGTATTTCATGTAGAAAAGTATAAGTTGTGCCATATTTTATATCATTTGCTATTTTTAATGTACTGAAATGGAATTATTAAGGCCTTGAATGTTGTTCTATCTCAAATAAAACGTGGTTCTTAAAGAAAAAAAGACGTTTCCATTTTCACCTGGCAAACATCTACTCACGCGTCTCAGCCTAGAAGACCTCTGGGAGGGCTGCCTCCGGGCCTCAGGCTAGGCCGGGCTTCCTGTTCAGCGTGTGCACTGCACCTCACGCACCCCTTTCCTAACAGTTATCACATGGGGACACACAGCCCCAGCTACCTTCCCTCTGCCTCACTCACCCTTCCCTCCTCGGAGCCTTGCAGACTCCAGCAGGCCTTTCGGCAACCAGCTCCCAACCCCCCAGGCTCTAGTCCCGCTGGCCTCTCCAGCATGTGCTCCACCCTAAGAACCCAGTGTCACTAAGCGCTGTCTCCTGCTCTGGACTGCCAGTGCCTCAGGGCAGACGCCCCTGGGGGCGGTGTGTGCAGTCTCTGAGCAGTGAGGGGATTCTCTGATCTCCTGCGAGTGTGACTGCTCAGATGTGCTACATGGTTCTCATGTTCCCTTCCTCCCTCCCTTTCCTGTCTCCTCTTTCACTTGAAAACCATTCATTACCAGCAGCTTTCAAATGCTTGACTGTATTTTAAACCACATTTAGATTCAAAAACCAGCTGTGAATAGGACATGGAAACAATCCTTCCTGGTTTCCGCTCAGAAAAGCGGGTAAGCAGCACCATTCACGCAGCTGAACAGCTCACTCAGCTCCCGTGGGGCTGAGGAGAGCCAGCCCCAGCCCTGGGCCCTGGAGGCTGACCCGAGCTTCTGTCCTGATCCCACAGAAGCCCTCCTTGGGATCGGGACCACTCCCATCACAGCAGCAGGAACAAGAGGGCTGCCGTCCACAGGGCCCTCCTCGGCTCAAGCCCTTCAAGTTTACTTGGCCCAGGACACAGGGCTTCATCCTGCTCCAACCAGGCTGAGTGTGGGAGAAGCAGGGACACTGGCCTTCCTGGGACTGCCGTGGTGTGCTTCCCATGGTAGGAAGAGAGGATTCAAGGACTTGTCTCCCCCAAGAGATGCTTATGTTTTTCTCCTCTGGACCAATGCATCTTATTGCACTGTATACGAAAAATGGTAATTTTAGGTACAAATTCAACTAATGCAAAATAATGTATTTCTATGTTGCTAAACTAATGAAGTGGCTACAGGCTTATAAAAGGCTTGCAGAAGACACCAAACACAAGCTGGGTATATCTATTTCCCCCATAATGTGTGTGGGAGGAAGAAGACAGTTTTTTTCCTGTCAAACTTTCACAATTTCCAGAACACTCTCTTATCTGGCTGTGTCTATTGTAAGCGCGTGTCTGAGTTTACAGGAAAGCAAGGCAGCATGGTGGGGGAGGGGAGGTCACCACTTCTGAAGCCAGCTACGGAGGCAAAGGCTCACACTCAGAACCCACAGGGAAGGACTGACAGCCACCCCGGACTATTCCTCGAAGCCCGGCAGGGCACAAGTAACAGAGCTGACAGGGAGCACCTGTTCGTGCTGGACGCTGCTTTGCATGCTTCTACCTGGACCGTCAATTTAATCCTTGCTACAACCCCATTGGGAAGTACAATCACCATCTCCGTGCCACAGATGAGGAAACTGCAAATGAGGGGAAGTTGTGGAAAAGCCAATTTTAACCTGAGGTGAAAGGGTAAAGGTCATCTAACAGTCTCACTTGTTGAGAAGCTACAACCAGAGACTTGGATCTTCAAGGCCTGATACCAGGCATTTCCAGCTGTGCCCAAATTTTCCCATCCTGACTCGTTCCTAAGATTATGAGCCCCCATAGCGGGCTTAGGATGTGGCCCTGAACCCCCTGTGTCCTGAAGAACTCAGACAAGCAGTTAGGATAGACACTGCTACAGAAGAATGGAGGTACTTCTTAGGCCCATTAGATTCTGTGAGGATTAAATAAAACAACATTAAACACCCAACATAAACTGCATTCACTAAACACTGGAGGCAGCTATTTAAAACTCAGTTCGAACTCAGTTAACAAATGCAACCTCCACCCCCAACCCGATCCTGGAGGCAATTAGATCCACCTCTGTGCCCCCAGAGCACCTTCTCATTTGAGCCCAAAGATACTCTCACCTTATGTCCCAGCGCCCAGCAGGGGCCAGCAGACACTAGGTAAAGAGTATGAAGCCCCACGTTAGACTGCAGGCTCCATCTCAGCCAGGGCGGGTGCAATGGTGATACACAGGCTGTGCAGGCCATTCCTGCAAGCAGGTTTCCCGCCTGCAGGCTCAGAATCCTCCTCCCTCCACATACACACTTGTGAAGGCCCCAGTGTAGGCCACGGGCTATCCCGGATGCTTGGGAACTCAGCAAGACAACTCCTGCTCTTGAGGGGTTCTTAGGCAGACTCGTAACCCAAAAGTTAAAAGCTATAAATGAATGTGTGCAAGATGTGATGGAAACTGAAACCTTCCAACAGTAATTCACCTTGAACTCTTCCTTTAAAGTGGAGATTCAGTGTAATGACAGTATCTCCAAGTATCACTAAAGATCATTTCAAGAAACATTAATCATGATCTGGAATGCACTGCTTGATTCTTTTATTAATTCGAGATTATTTATTACAAAACCCACTCATGCCTCCAAAAACCCTGCCATTTGACAGCAATGGGAAATATTTTGATAAGTTAAGTGCCCGCATGTCAGTCTTCTCACAAAATGTGGATACTCAAAACTCTGTAGAAGGACAAACACAGTTGGTAAGACCCTATTCTGACCCTCACATCTCCACGTGAGCAGAGGAGTGACAGGCCATACTAAATAAGGTCTCTTGCCAGGAAGGCAGTATCAGCAAGTAAATCTAATTCTCAAGTGTGAAATCCCTGTAACCCACTGGGCAGACAACATCCACAAGTCCACATGAAGGAGTGCCAAGCACCGGAGTGGGCCTCAGGCTGGAGTCTGCATATTTTAAACCCAGGAAGGAAGCCCTCGGGAACAGGTGCATTGCTTGATCTAGGCAGGACTCTGAGCCAAGCACAGGGCCAGGCACTAGGGACACAGAGGTGACAGGCAAAGCTAGGTCTATTACAGGAAAGAGATGATGTGCTCAGAGTGGGTCAGCACTGTGACGGAGAGAAGGATAAGCTGTCGGGGTAGAAGGGAGAGACAGCATCCTGGAAGAGTAACTCAAACTGCCAGGGAACGCCCTGTAAATCTACAACGCGATAACCCATAGGGCAGAGAAACTGTCCTCGGAATGAAGACGGAACAATGCTTAGCTGGCCTCTGGTGGGCAGACAGGGTGGCAGGAAAGGAGATTTTGTCATCTTATTTGAGCACCCACACAGCTCACCCAGGACACTCAGCTGGCCAAACCCCACGGGCCCCTCAACTCTCTGACATGGAGCAGCAGAAAAAGGCTTTGCTGCCCAAACAGTTAGTTACTGGAACCCTAGAATGTACCATGTTTTACACACCACATGCACAGCACAGATCCACCATGCATATGCAGTTCGGAAGCAGGCCCAGCTCTCAGAGGTGTGAATGTGGCTTTTGGGGAGGGGATGTGACAGAGCAGAAAAAGCAAAGGTTCTGGAGTCATTCTGATCTGGACTGCGCACTCGGGGCGTGAGAGTGGGTAAGGGGCCTCAGTGGCTTCCTTTGTGCTAAGACATATATACACCCGCTCTATACATTGTGAAGATGAAACAAAGCAATGAGTGTCTCTGAAATGTCAGCTTCTAGGGCAGGCCTTGAGGAAATCCTCTTCTTTCCCTTGCTTCCTCCCTATTGTCTACCCGACCCTATTTCTGATCTGAGCTTTTATCTAACATCAGCACCCAAACAAAAGCCTGAATCACTGCAGACCATCTATAAACATGAACCGCAAGGAATAAATCGTGAATGCATGGTTTTCCTGTGCTTAACTCAACTTCAGAATTTACTAAGGACTTACAATGTGCCTAGCCCTGCGCTGGGACTGCAAGTAGAGACAATGTTCTACCTGGTCCTTACTCTAGAAAGCAGTCAAGCACTTCATCAAGAATAAGCCAACAATAACCTTTACACTCAGTATCAGATTTAAAAATAGGAAAGCTCAAGTAATACTACAATTAAAAACTCATGGTAAAAATAAAATAAAAAGCCCACCCCTGCAGAGGCCTCCTCAAAGCACAGTTGGCAGCATCCCCAAGGCCTCAAGCACCAACCACATCACATCATCAGGGTCTCAGCAGTGGAAGCTTTGGAGCTTCCTTTTCATGCGGAAACCCTGTCCTCCGCTTCACTTTTCATCAAGGACAAGCCTGACCCATATTTTACACTCCCCAAGCATCATCAGCATGCTCATGCTACCTCTGGAGCCTGAGCTCTGGGACCCTGCCTCGTGGTTATGCTGCCTGATAACAAAATCCCTCAGAAAGGACTCCATGGGAAGTGCGCAAGCTTGGGAGCAGGCAACTTGAGTCTGAATACCAGCTCCGCCATTCAGCTAGTCGCATGCCCGTGGGCAAGTCACCCAGTCTCTCTGAGCATCTGTAAAACAGAGGTGCTCCGATTCATTCCCAGGAGTTGTTCTGAGGGTTGAATGAGATCACGTGTGAAAAGCACTGGAGTCCACAAATGCAGGCATTACCCTTGACCTTTGCCCCATCTGGATCATAACCATCTTCAGACTAGAACAGCCAAGAGTCGGGTATCTTCCAGGACAGAGCTTTTCACACTACCTGTTGTGACCCAGTCGATGGTTAGTGCACTGTGAAATCAATTAGAGTGGATTATGACCAGCATTTAAAAAAAACAGAAGAGGAAATTTCAGAATGCTTTCCACATAGTGAAAGCTAAGTACTGTTTCATGAAACTTCAGTCACATATACATATTTAGTTTCTGCACACACAGCCACACACTGGGTCACAACATAAAATTTATTTCCTTTGCGAGACAGGGTGAAAAAAGTTTGAAAGACTCTATTCTAGGACAGTGCTTTCCAAACTTCATTTTTAGCCTGGAATCCTAAGACTAACTGGGACGCCTAAAATAGGTAAAGTAGAAGACAAAGACTCTGGTCCTGCCTGATCCTCTCCTAACACCCTCCCCCCGTGGTTACAGACTCCAAGCCTCGGAAGCTTCGAGGTCAGAGTTCACAGTCAAATTAACAGTGTGGGTGCACGATGGGGGTGCGGAGGGGCAGCCTATGCAAGAGCTGCGTGTTCACAGTGTGGAGAAATCATTGTTTGTTAAATAATGGTGCTCTGTAAGGCAGGCCCCAAACACTTCCACCCAGACAGGCCAGCCTGGCATCCCCACCAGCGGCCAGGTCATGGCCTGATGTTTACTATTCTGCAGTGACACCAGGACTCGTGGCTTCAGCTATGAGTGCCAACCTCCAAACTCTTGTTCCCAGCAAGAATTCAGCCGAGTCTGAGAAGTCTCAGGGTTTAGGACAGAAGCAAAACATGCCAAGAATCCTAAAGGCTAGATCCCAAGGGTGCAGAGGTCTGCTTTACTTAAGGGACTGTGCCTCGTTTCGGATGATACTCAGATGTTACTTTCTAGAAATAAGCCTTTGCCTCCTGAAGAAAGTGAGCAAAAAAAATCAAACCAGTTAACTGTTCCTAGCAGTTTTAGGTTTACTAAGCAGGTTAGTGTTGAAGCCTAGAGGGGCCTTTTTGGTCAAGTGACACCTTCTTTCCTCCTGCAGAGCCTGTCTGTGTTGGCGGGGGCGGGGGAAGGGGTGCTGGGGAGTCGCCTTACAATGCCTTGCAAGGTTGAGCATTGCAGTCGCAGATGAGGAAATGGGTTCAGAGACTTACCGCCTCACCAAGGCCATGAGGCAAGTAAGGGAGAGGGGCTGGGGCCTAGGCCGTACTGCAGGACTCCAGAAGCACACTCGTGCCACCACACTGACCTGAGAGACTGCTCACCGTATTCCTCCAGTCTACCAGCAGCCTCCTCACCGGGCCCTCAAATTCCAGTGCCCTCTTGGGTAACATCCCACTTCTTCCTCAGGTGACCACATCCACCTCTGGACGAAGACTGGTCTGCTCTACTGCTCCATCCCAGAACTCTCGGGAACCTCCTCCCTGTATGTCTGTTTGGATGTCCAGTAAGTACCTCGAAACCACCGTATCCAAAACCAAATCCATTAACGCCCTGACAAAGCTGGCCCCTCTGTGTTTCTGATCTGAGCTGGCGGCACCAGCAACCCCTTCACCAGCTGGACACTTGAGAGCAGACAATTCTCTGCCTTCTCTTGCACATCCACAAAATTTTCACTGGGACCCACATCTTTCCTCTCTCGAACATCCCTCCAGCCCCTATTTTCTACCGACTGCTGAACGCTCAGCTCAAGCCCTGGTCTCTTTTCCTTCATTTGTCTCCGCCTCCAGGCTCCCCTGCCTCCCAAGTGACCTAAACCTCACTTCTAGACAGAGCCCACCTCTCTCCTCACCCAAAGCAAAAGCCTTCAAGTGTTCCCTCTGGCCTCCGTAACCCTCCCCAAGCTCCTTGGCTTGGAATCCGAGACCCACCAGAGCCTGGCCTCCCAATCTCTCGCCTACCATTCTCTGCCCTTTTCCTCTTAGGCTCCAGGATCACCAAATGGACTACTCCAGCCCTAGTAATTCTGGACACCACACGCTGCTTCTCACCATCATGCCTTGGCTCAAATTCACATGTTACTTCTACGTGCTCCGACTTTTTCTTTTTTTAAAGATCAGCACCTGAGCTAACGACCGTTGCCAATCTTTTTTTTTCTTTCTTTTCCCTGCTTTTTTTCCTCCTCGAATCCCCAGAGTACATAGTTGTATATTTTAGTTGTGGGTCCTTCTAGTTGCGGCACGTGGGACGCTGCCTCAACGTGGCTTGAGGAGCGGTACCATGTTCTCGCCCAGGATCCGAACCGGTGAAACCCTGGGCCGCCGAAGCAGAGCGTGCGAACTTAACCACTCGGCCACGGGGCCGCCCCCAGCGTGCTCTGACTTCTAAGCCCAAGTCCAGTTCCTCTGTCCTTCTTCCCCTCCTTCAGAGACAGCATTTATCAAACGCTGTCCAGCTGTCCATGGACATGTCTCTCCCTCTAGACAGGAGCTCCTGACAGGCAAGCACTGTATCTTGCGCACCACCCATCTCTGGATCCTAACAGAGAGCCTAGCACAAACCTGGTGCTTAGTGACATTTTGTTTAATGAATAGATAAATGGCACTTTGAAAACAAATAGGTCCCAGATACCATTTGTTCTCTTAAGGGAATTCAGCAGTACCAGCTAGAGAGTCATAGATAGTAATAAAGAGAGCTAACAGCACTGGGCAGATGACGAGCAGTGCAGGAGCTAGAAAACAAAGGGCAGCTCGAGCGCAGGGCGGCCGGGTAAGCCTGTAAAGCAGGAGGTGGGAGCTCAGCTGAGCCCTGAAAGAAGGTGGCAGTGAAACATGGGGGCAGGAAGATGAGAAAACACTCTGAAAACACATGCAAATACAGTCTTACCAATCAATTAGGTAGATGTCTGGAGTTAAGTTGTTTTTCTTGAAATGAGCAAATAATTTCGGCAAATTTTCTTCAAAGAATACCTCAAATGCAGCAAAATAAGTCAACATCTAGGGAGATAATATGAAATATACTAATAAACTAATTATCAGCACATGTTTCTAGTACATAAAAATGTCAATAAACTTAATACCTTTAGAATCTACCAATTTTCTTCTTACGTAAATTTGATTGGCAACTCGTTGCTAGGCAATTTCTAAATAAACACAATCTCTAATCATCACTAGCTACATCTTCTTATTTCTTCAATTTAAAGATAAGAGAACTGAAACTCAGCAGCGACATGACTTGCCACGTAAGGTCAATCACTAGTGTGTGGCAAGCCTGGGACCCGAACCCGCACCTCTCACTGCAAAGGCTGAGTCTTTAAGGGTCCATTCTTTTCTAAGAACCAGGAATGAATTAACTGTCTAAAATGATCTGAAAAACCACGCAGGCTTCACTCTCAACCCCTAGCACTCCCAGAGGGAATACAATACCAATATCTGAGGCACAGGCAACACCCTCTGGCTGAAAAGCCCAGCCCTTTTAATGCAGTTATGGAGAAAACATCGAAGGAAAACGAAGCAGTCACAGCCTGCATTTCACCAGCACATGCTTTTCAACTTCCTACAGAGTTTGCAGGAAAACAAAATGCACAGAGCAGGGGAGCAGTGCTGACGGAGAAAGAACAGCTACAGCCGGATTCATCTGAGAGGTAGCCCAGTTGTCCCCCATTTGCCAGCTGCGTGCGTGTGGGCAGACAGCGCTCTCCGACGACGTCTGCTGTCGTACGGAGGGGATGGACTATAAACCAGTGGTTCCCAACACGGAGCACTTCGCCTCCTGGGGGACAGTTGGCAATTTCTGAGGACATTTTTGGTCATCACAATAGGGGCGTGGTGCTACTGGTATCTAGTGGACGGAGGCCAGGGATGCTGCTTACACAGCCTCTGATGCGCAGGACAGCCACGACCCACAGCTGTCTGGCCCCAAACGTCAACAGTGCTGCTACTGAGAAACCCTGATGTAAATGAAGGTCCCATTCAACAACACGATTCTATAATTTTTCCCTAAAAATATAAGCTAAAATTATCAGATATGTTTCCAAAGAGGAAACAGGGGTCTTATCTTCAAAATTAGGAGATATTTAGATACAAATCATTTCATTATATATAAAAAGTTTTTCCTATGAAAGTAGCATCTGTGATGCTCACTGTAGAAACTTAAGAAGGACAGAAACAAAGACCATCCAGAAACACGTCTGATGCTGCAGAATGCTTCCTTGTACTGTTAAACGTGACAGCTACTACGGCATATGTTCTATTTTATACACTTTTGAAAAATTAGCATTATAATCTTAAATGCTTTGCTACAGAACCGTTCTTCACAAACAGCACTTTCGCACTGGATAGATTACCAGATTTAAAAGAACCATTCCCCTAAACCTTTTTAAATGTTTTCATTTTCACAATGAAAAATAATTTTAGTTATTACATAGTTATAAATAATTGTGTAACAATGATCTTTGTGCATAATGCTCTGTCCCCATTTGTGACTTCTTTATAATCAATTCTTACACAATCACACACCAATACCATTTACTGATACTAATACTTAACACGAAATTGCCTTCAAAAAGGATTCTGCCAATTTACACTTCCCCTAACAGCCACCAGTTTAACAGCAGTTTTTTTAAATACCTTTTTTTTTTTAAGGTATATACTGCCTGAGCAAGAAATACTCAAAGTCCTTAGGATATTAAGGAAGAAACATTCCCTACCTGATCTAAACTATTAGATCACTTTGGTCTTGAAATACCAAACGGTGATAATTATCAGCAAATCAAGACAACGTTAATTAAAAAGCTGACGGATTTGTTCAATTCTGGGCTATGGAAAGAACACAGGCTTAGGAAGGAGAACGGGTGCAGATCCCGGCTCTTCCACTTACCTTGACCGGTCACATTATTCTGAGCCTCGCTTCCTCATCTGTGCCATGCAGAGGACCCACCTCCAGGAGCAAGTGAGGGGCTTCCCCAGGGCAACTACTATCAACTCCTTCCATTTATTCAGTGTCTACAGCATTATTCTGAACACACCGCTGCCTTTGGTCAAATAAAGGAGCTGGTCTTAAACACGTCTCCTCTCCCATGAGTGACGCTGCATGGAGCAGAGCCTCAACATGACAGTGCGCAGCCAGAGAATCCAGCTACGCTGCGTTCTATTTGACAGACCCCAATGCGGAGACAGCTCTTAGCTTTTGCTTTGACACAAAGTACATATGTTTGTGCAGGAGCCTCCCCTCCTCCCTCGTCTAAAGACTATATTTTCATTAATACTTTCTGAAAGAATGTATTAAGAAATACATGCATATGGCTATTAAACACGTATTTAAAGTTCAACACAATGCCCAAATAATCCTCCACCTTATAGAGCGCTACTTATTCTAAACATCTCTTAGTGGAGGGAAATGTGTTCTTTTCCCCACTGCAAAGACAGAATGATCAGGCAACTCTTGCTGTGTGAAGACACAGCACCCAGGGTGCATACACAGGGCATACTCACAAGGCCATGGTCCACTCGGAAAAACGCCATTTGACAGGGTTTATTCAAAAGATTAGAAAAAGCAATGAAGGCATCTGCAGTGTCTAAGTTCAGGATCAACACCGCCGCAATGAAAGACATGCCCTGAACCTGAGAGGGGGAGAGACGGCGTTAAACAAACGGCAGCCACTGCGGTCAGAACTGCAAAAGAGGAACCCAAACGTCCTCATGCTAGACGGGCCCACACAGCTGCCCACCCACCCACCCACTGCCACCCCACAAAGGCTGAACTGACAGTCTCGTTGACTCTGACCTGCCCTTCCTTGGAACCATCGCTCCGCCCCGTCAGCCACCTGTCTGTGCTCCTTCAGTCCCCCACTCCGACCACGTGGGAAACCATAAACCAACCCCTCCTTATGAATTTGGCATTTGAAATATACTGTCCTCTAGAATGCCTAATTTCCTGGTGCCATAGAAATGTATGCCTATAATGTGTTAAATCTAAAATCAGGCGCACACACATCTATTAAGCCGCAGAAACATCAGCAGCACAATTTTTAAAATGCTTACTGCAAAAAGGCTTTTTTGATTTAACACTGAAAAAAAATCACATGCAAAAAATGAAAATCAAATCCAATTAAAATGTGATTAACGTTAGAGAGCAGCCGTGTCCGCTCAATTTCTTTACAAGGAAACTGAGGCAACTCATTTACCATGAGCCTTTTCATAATCCTCAACAAAAAAGGGAAGGCATTCAACCTGACTGCAGCTAAGATGTGCTGGGCAATATTTTGGCTTTCTTTTTAGATGATAAGATTATAAGATATTGAAAAAGTTCACTTACATAACCCACATCCGGTCGGTAACAAGTATAAGCGCCCAAAACACTGTGCAACATGTCATGATATGGACCACCCTAAAAGGATCAACACACCAAAAACAACACACGCGTAAGTTTGTTAGTGCTCAGAGTGACATCTGATACTGCTGCTGGCGCTGCCTGTCACACTGCTGCCCACAGGGGAGGAACTAGTCGCCAAGCATCATGCTAGCAGCTCTATGCGTATGACGTAATGTAACAAATTAACTACCAATCCACAGTTCAACAGGAGTCTGCAGCTCAACCTACAAAGCTGCTCTGCAAAAAGCCGCTGGGTCAAGTATGAGCACTACAGTAGAACAATATCCTTAGTTTGGCCCCTGCTATGTAACTATATTCACCTTCAAAGTTCAACAGGTGACCAGGTACCCCGGCTTCTTCAAAGCAGGTGAGTGTTAACTGTCCTTCTGACTCAGCCTCCCCGCTGCCTCCCGAAACTGACTAGTCTTTTTGCCTCCTTTCCCCTGCCCAGCATTATCTTTTGTTTCTTTTGTGTTTTGTGGTATGGCAGGCTTCAACTCTAAGTCTTACGTCCAAATGGATACTATCTTAATCCAAACAACCTCCCAGTTCTCCCATCCCTCCAAGATTTGTGTTGGAATGTTTTTTTCCAATGGAGCATAACAGGGAGCGCAAAGGGGCCTCACACTGCTGTTAGCATGTCTGAAGACACTGTGGAAGGGCTGGCTTGGTCCAAATCAAACACTTACTGTCCATATCTACCACGTGGCTTCAGTTAACACATGGAATAAAAAGCACACACGGTGTGTGACTAGCAAGTCACTCCACTGGTGACTACATGCGGCTTACAAAAGAATGCCATGGCCCAAACCATCACATTCTAACAGATAAAAAGAAGAGAGATTTTCAAATTAAGAAGGTACAAAAGAAGGAAATACAGCAATGGGAGGGTAAAAAAAGACAACATCCAGGACTAAGAGGGTAAGGGCAGACAGGGAGGGACCTCCATGGCAGCACCAAATGCCACCTGAGGAGGAGTGTTGACTACTACCAAACGGTATCTGGTCCAAGGCCAAATGAGAAAAACAAGAATGCCATACTCAGCTTTTCTTTTCTTTTTTTTGTGGTGAGGAAGATTGGCCCTGGGCTAACATCTCTTGCCCATCTTCCTCTTTTTGGTTGAGGAAGATTGTCCCTGAGCTAACATCTATGCTAATCTTCCTCTATTTTGTATGTGGGATGCTGCCACAGCGTGGCTTGATGAGCAGTGTGGACGTCCACGACTGGGATCCAAACCTGTGAACCCCAGGCTGCCAAAGCGCAGCACACAAACTTAACCCTACACCACCACAGGCCCCACTCAACTGTTCTTAAAGCTAACTGTTTTTAACCTAAAAGAACTTTCACCACTGTGATGGTGTCCTCCTCACTTTGGTGCTAAATGTTCTTTCTTTGATGAAGAGATGGTGCTAGTAGATAATAGTTCCTTATTTTAAATGCCCTTAACTTGTTTTGGCTGTCTCAAAGTTCCCCACACTCTCCCCTCCCACTACCCTTTGTGTTTTTAACATCAGCCATTTATGAAATCCAGAACTTTGGGAACCACAGACTGAGGAAGACGCACCCAAAGGAACCCAGAGGGAGAGACCTTGGCTTCAGCAGGGCATTAGCACCCTCCCAGACCCTGTCCTGGGTTTCTGGCAGTCTTTCTTGGCTACACTGCGAGCACCTCTCAAAGCTATGCCCTCACACCCCGCCTCCTCCAGAGCAGGGACCATCCGCACCCAGTTCCTAGCTCAAACAGAGACGGCAAGAGTTAGTAAGGAGGGTCCATGGAAGTGAACTGTATCCTCTCTGGTCCTTCCTTTAGCAAGGTTCTCTCCCAAAAGGAACTGGGGATGCCCTGAACCATGAGCTGTTTGATGCCTCCATTGTAGTCCTCCTACTACCTGGAATGTCTTTCCCATTTTCTGGCCAGACTCATCCAAACCTGGTCCAAGCACAGCCCAGAAGCCACTACCCCAGTGACACCATTCTTGACCCCTCCTGACCCTCCCCCCATGGTACAACCAGGAGAGTGACCCATCCTCCTCTGTGCTGTCAGAGGACCTAGGACACACCCTCTTCTTTGCACAGCCCAGTGTGTCTAATCTCTACATCTCGTGGCTCCTTCCAGGCCACCACGTAACCGATTTGTTCTAATTTATTCCACTGCCCTTTACTGATTACCTAATGTGTGCAAGCGCACAATGCTAGAAACACAGGCATGAAAGACCCAGACTGGGGATTCTGAGGTTACTCTGGAGGCAATGAAGTGACTAGATGGAGGTGCAGGAGGCCAGGAGAGATCTGCAGAGGCTGGTGCAGCGATCCACAAAAGATGAGACTCTGAACTAAGTAAAGGCAGTGGCAACAGAGAAGGGACAGACTGAGAGGGATTTCAGAAGCAGAACCAGCAGAAACCACGGTAGACTGGATAAAGGGGGGGGGGGGGGGGTCAAACGAGACTCCCGGGTAAATACACACCTGCTGGCTGATGAAGAGAAGGTCTTCAGATACCTCTGCTCCAATCTGGGGGCCCGGAGCCCTGCCTGCACTATACTCAGATGCCCATGAGGAAGCTCTCCTTTTCTCTTTACTGCCAGCCAAATGAGAATATTTCATCCTGTCACCCACAGCTGGCTTCTGTGCCCAGGGGAGTCACCATTCTCCTAGTCCAACTGCCCAGAAACCCCACCCTCACTATGACCAAAGGCTGCCAAGGATTTCCCTCTCTCCCCCAGGATCAAGCACACCTTGATCATCTTCTGAGTGAGTGCTACTGTGTGTAATCCTGAAAACATAAGCAGCATCTAGGAAAGCTCTGACAGATAGAGTGGCACACACGGCCCTTCTTGTGCCAGACCTAAATACATTTGATACACACATTTCAAAAGAATGACAGAATTGCCTTTAAAAGCAGAAATATGGCCATACTAAATATTTGTTGGAAAGGATCAGTTACCCTTATTTTTAAAAGTCTAAATGCATTAACATAAGACTTGGGGCCAGCCTTGTGGCCGAGTGGTTAACTTTGCACGTTACACTTCGTGGCCGAGGGTTTCACCAGTTCGGATCCTGGGCGTGGACCTACCACCACTCATCAAGCCATGCTGAGGCAGCATCCCACACAGAGCAGAACCAGAAGGACCTACAACTAGAATATGCAGCTATGTACCAGTGGGCTTTGGGGAGAAGGAGAAAGAAAAAGGAAAAAAGAAGAACGGCAACAGACGTTAGCTCAGGCCCAGTCTTAAAAAAAAAAAAAAAAAAGACTTGCCTCCACTTCCCAAAAATACCCAAGTACTTTTCAAACTTGATTACAAATATATGCAGTTTGGCATCCATGAATTTTAGACAAAACATACTCGAAAACAACAAATCACCACCACCTACCTGCTGGAAAATGCAGAGATTAGGAAAGGTTCTAGAAATGTCCAATTTAATAAGCTCCAGACTGGCTTCTCTGTCTGCTGCTGAAAAACCGGCATCTATTGAAAGATCAAGAGTCATTTCACCTCTCAGAGGCAAGCATGTGCAGTAACCACGAGGCTCTCAAGTTTCGTAAGAAAGCAGTTCTTCAGAAGTACATGGACCTAATTACAACTTGAACCAACGAACAGGGTCCACTTTCAGAGTTCATACAGTTTGCAGAGTTCCTTCCTTTAAGAGCAAAAATCTCTTAACATCGTCTAATGCCAGGTCGTCATCAGATATTCTCTAGAGTCTGAACTCAGAATCTAATTTGACATTACCTTCCATCCACAACAGTCAGTGGAAGTAAGGACAAGTAAGGGAGTATACATCGATGAATTCCAGGCACAGAAAACAACAAAAAATCATTTGATCTAAAACATCACTGGTATAAACTTAGAATATGTGGGAGTTAATGCAATATAACACTCATGTACTATTTCTAACGAATATTTATGAAAACTCGTTTTATATTTTTTTTGAATTCCAGTACCACAGACAGTACAAAAAAAGATCAGTAAAAAAGATACCACTTAACCAAAGAAGTAATCATTCTTATGTGTTATGGGAAATTCTAAAAGCATCCCCTAGCAAATATGCAGTGCTCCTGCCTCTTTGGAGGTTCCGATGCTCCTCTATAAGCCACCACTCAAGTAATCCTGGGGGCCAGGCTACTGTACATCATGTGAATAGTGGATAAAGGAAATGACATGGGTTACAAGTGGCCCTCCAGCACGTTAGGACACAGACACCTCTCAGGAACTGGGATGTTCTCCTTCTTATAAAAGTGTTTTTCTTTAACTTGTTTGCTCTTAAAAAATCCCTTTTCCCATGAAGCTTTTTATAAATTTGTACCAATCACTACTTCAGTTAAGCAAAGTTTCTTTGTTATGTAATAAATAATGATATACATAGTTGACCAAAGTATCCACTAGTTTTAGCATCATATCTACCTTCATTCTCCACTTCAGAGCCTCCCGTGCTGAAGGACCGCCACCTCTCCTTGGCTCGGGCAAGACAGATGTCAAAGAGCTCTGGAAGACAAGCCTCCGGGTAAGTACCACGTGCACAGGTGAGTACATTTCTTCCAAACACCAGAGAACACACTAGCTTGCTCACATACTTAATGACAGACGGCACGCTTATTAAGGCTACTTAAACAATTCCCCCTACTTGGCCTGAAGGTACTTCTATTGTCTAAAAACATCACCGTATACAAAGAAAGAACACACCAAATACCACTATGCCTGGTATTTACTTCTATTACACAACCCCCCCATAAACCATTTCGCTCGGATTTGTCTGTGAGTCTGTCGCCTCTACTAGCCTGTGAGGGTCTCCCATTTCCATCTGTATGCAGAGCCAACAACACTGGGACTGACACAGAGTAATACCATCAATGAGTATCTGCAGGGAAGGGAGGGACAGACAAGCAGAAAACCCATCTGGTTCCAATTAAAGACGAGATGGAATTCCTACGCCATGGCCCAGTCTTCCCGATCGTGCTGCCTTCCTGGAAGCGGGGTAGGGTGCAAGCAAATAGGCAGAGGTTTCAAAAAGTAAGGATTCTTGCTGGGAGAGGCTGATCAAGATAGGTCTCCCACAAGACAGCCTCCAAACCTCCTCCTCATTTAGGACTTGTTTTTCCAATAATTCTCCTCTTTGAGTAGTGTGGTAATAGTGAAACAACGCATGAGCAGAAATTTTACAAGGCCAAGGCTACAATTATGGGATAAGATGAAAGTCTTATAAGATTAAAAAAAAACAGCCTGTAAAGATAAAAATAACAATAATAATACAAACCCTAGCTACACAGAGAAGATACAAATCCATCTCATAGGGCCTCCAACAACGTAAAAATTGTCAACATCGACTCCACAAGCATTTCCTGGGCACTAATATAAAGAAGACCAGGAAAGAGTTCCCGTCCTCTGCAGCTTAGACTGCAGACGGAGGAAAAAGTAATGACTACAATTTATTAAGCACTGAATTGTAAGTCTGGGAGCTCCTGGCACTGAGTTCACTCTGACTCACAGCCTCACAGAGTGCTGGGCAGAGTGGGAAGTGAGGCCAGCGAATGCAGCTGGTAGAGGAGAAGCACACACAAACTGAATGAATGCACAGGGGAGACAGCCCTAAGAAAGGTGAGCACGGGTCTCACCTCCCTTTTAGACTGAAGCTACTAGAACCTCAAGGACCCAGTCCGAGCACAGTATGTTGTCCCTCTAAGATGCTTATATATAATAGCTGCCTGGGAAAAAACGCCACAAAAAAACCAAGAGTACCCCAGATACCTTCACATAAAGAAACGCCTGCCTCCCTTCCAGCTTCATGTCCTGATCAAGGCTTCCTTTCTACAGGACTTTGCGAAGAGATCCTAACATGACTCAGCCCACTGATGCTTTGAGACCCATGTGGGTTACCCTGTCGATTCAGGGAAGATGACACGCATCAGGAAGAAGGTAGGCGTTTGCTCCAAACTACTAGGGAAGTGAAGCGCCTAAGAGTGACCCCAGGCTTTCGCACTGTCTCTCCTCCTAGAGGACACACTCACCTGGCCTCTCAAAAGACAAAGCTTTACGGCAATGGGGTGCCTTTCTTCCTAATGGGGCAAACGGGACAGGAGAAGCTGCAGGATCCAAGGAGTACATTCCCCATGCAAGCCACTCACCATGGGTGATGTTTAGCTCGTTGCCAATGGCTAAGCTCCAGACTTTGCCTCTCACGCTGGGAGGGATTCCCTGCCACCACAGATCTCGAACTTTTCTAGAGCACCACCTGCACAAAAACGGAAACGTGAGCTTATCACTTCGTTTTCTTTTTTTTTTTGAGGAAGATGAGCCCTGAACTAACATCCACCACCAATCCTCCTCTTTTTGCTGAGGAAGACTGGCCCTGAGCTAACATCCATGCCCATCTTCCTCTATTTTACATGTGGGATGCCCACCACAGCATAGCTTGATAAGTGATGTGTAGGTCTGCACCTGGGATCCGAACCAGCAAACCCCAGGCCACCAAAGTGGAGTATGCAAACTTAACCGCTGCGTCACCAGGCAGGCCCCTATAACTGTTTTCAATGAAGAAATATCTGTCCACCCGTGTGCCTGGCCCCAAACCGCAGGAGTGGGGGATGCACAGTTGTGTGTCACAGTCTCCACCACAAGGAGCTTACAGTCCAGTGTTCCAGAGATCAGGAGATCAACAACCGCCTTCCACTGGGCAACTACTGTGACAGGTGTGCCAAAGGTGCTGCATACACAGGGAGGGGCACCACACACCAGAGGACCCGGGGCACTATTCTGGAGCCAATTTAAGCAGACGAAGGACGGGAAGGACTTTCTCAGCAGGAAGCACAGCAACAAGAAATAACAATAACCTGGCCTGCTACAGGAACTGCAAATAGCTGGGCATCGTGCAGCAGGTGCCAGGAGCCCCCACGCAGAGCTGCAGGTGAAGGGTAGACACCGGGGGCCTCGGGAGGGAAGCCCCAAGAGCACAGCCACCCAGTGCACCGCTGCACAGAGGGGAAGCACTCAGATAAGGAGGGCCAAACTCGACGGGCAGAGGAGAACTCTGATTGCGCAGAACATTCTGAACTGCACGAAGGTGATGAAGTCTGCTGGTCACAATGAACACACACTGCCAACAGACTGGGACAAATGTAACGGTGCCACACACTCCCCTGGTGCTTCTCAATGCCACAGAGTGGGGAGAACACGGGCTGAGGCTGCAGAAACCAGCTCTGCACCCCGATTCCACCCTTCCCTGTGGAACCTGGAGCAAATTACTTCTCCTCTCTGAGCCGGGATCCTCCTCTCTAACTTCAAGACGATGAAACCTTCCCCTGAAGGGCCGCTGTGACAACTAAGTCGGATAAAGCACAGGGGCAGCCGGCACCCAGCTGGTGCATTCGGTGACAGCTGTCTTCTGCGTGGGTGCATCTGGACCACACCAAGCATCAGCCAGTGCAGGAGTGACCAGGGGTGGGGGCTGCAGCCACACAGGAGGACAGCCCAAGGGTTCTGGGGACCTCGACCCTTGTAACTGGGTCCATTTTGAGGAGAAGTTTTTCCTCACCATGTCCAGCCTATTAAGGACACTATCCAGAAAAGCAGCCTCTGGGAACAGCTTGTTTTCCTAGTGAAGATACTCAACAGGGCTGTCTGACCCCCTGTAAGGAGCCTGAGGGACACCCAGGTAAGTGCCAGAAGCAAGTCTCCAACATCCTGACATACAGTTCAGGCGGAAAGGGACAAGGACAAAAGCAAAACTGGCATCCAAGCTCCCCAGCAAGTCCTGTGATGCAGGGAGGCCCAAAAGAGCCGCGGCCTCTGTGAAGGGCCCTGGTACTGAGGCCTGCCCACACACTGCCCCTCCCCATTCTGCAGATGCAGGAAGAAAAGATCTACAGCTGCCCCTTAGATGGAAAGATGTCAGCAGCTGCCAGACTCTGCTGGACGTTGTCATCAAAGAATACACAGTGCCCACCCTCAGGAAGAGGACAATGGAAGCCTGAGCAGATGGATGCAGTGCACCCGAGGGAGTCTTCCACAGGCACCTGGGCAGCACGTCTTCCCCAAGGAAGACTGCGCTTTAGAGAGCGAAGAGCTAGCTGGATGAGGAACTAGAGGGCAAGAGCATTCTAGGCAGAGGGAATGGAACAAGCAAAGGCCCTGGGGCTCCCTAAGGAGAGAGCTCCACCCAAGTGAAGGAGAGACGAAAGGTGAGGCTGCCGAGAAAGAGACAGGCTATCTCATAAAGGCCGCGTCAGCTAAGCTAAGGAATTCAAATTTTACACTGAGAGTCACAAGAAGTTACTGAAATTTTAAGCAGGGAAGAGACAGACTCGGGCTTTAGGAGATCCCTCTGGCTGCTGAGAAGATGATTTGGAAGGGGTGAGAGAGGGCGGCTGTCACAGTACACAGGCAAGGAATGACGAGGGTGGAGCCAGAGCAGGGAGAAGGGAGACTGTGCAACTTTAACTTATTTGGTAATTTCACTGAAGGCTGTGATATGAGCTACAATTAAGACAGCTGCTTCCTACAGATACCATAAATAAATGATTTACAGTCCAGCAGGGCCCCTTATGTCACAGCTTACATTGTTTCCCAGTTAGGCAAAATCTCGTTATTCCAAGTGAGGACAGCATTTCCAATGCTTTCTTCTAATCTGCATCTTTCTTCCAGCTGCTTTTTCCTCCGCTGGGCTTCTTTTAGCTCTAGAAATCGCAATTAAAAACAAGAAGAAAACATCTACTAACCGATATCTACCATTTTCAAGCTAGGTGACTTTTCTCAAAGAATCATGACGCACAAACACCAGGAAAATGGCACAGAGGTACAGCAGTGAAACTTCACCTCCCAAGACGCGTTTCATACCTTACGGAGTTTAGAATGCATTACCCATCTGTCAGTAAGCTTTTAAAGTACAACATACATACAGAAAAGTATACAAAGAAAAACACAACTCAATTATCACAAACTAGACAAACCCAGGAAACTACCACCCCAGTCAAGAAACAGACCCTAACCAGAACAGCAGAAGCCCCACTTGTGCTCCCTCCACCCAGTTCCCTTCCCAGTGTAGCCTCTATCTTCATCTCTAACAGCCTGAGCATAACTCTTAGTGGACAACTAGCAACTCTGCGAAATATCATGCATTTTCATTTACATATATTTTTGTATTTTTTTTATTGTGGTAAAATCCACAAAACACAAAATTTACCATTTTAACCATTATTAGATATACAATTCAGTGGCTTTAGCACATTCACATTGCAGGGCCGCCATCCCCACCATCCATCTCTAGAACTTTTTCATCTTCCCACCTGAAACTCTGTGCCTATTAACCACGACCTCCCCATCCCCCCTCCCCCAGCCCCTGGTCCCCACCATTCTACTGTCTGTCTCCATGAATCTGACTATTCTGGGGGCCTCATAAGTGGAATCATACAATATCGGTCCTTTTGTGACTGGCTTATTTCACTGAGCATAACGTCCTCAATGTTCATCCAGGTTGCAGCATGTGTTAGAATTTCCTTCCTTTTTAAGAGGCTGAATAATATTTCATTGCGTGGAAATACCACATTTTGTTTATTACACGTACTTTTTGAACATCCTAGAATCATAGAGTTTTTAGGCATTGCGAGGGAATTTTTATCAAACCCCAGGACATCTTCCTGTAACTAAGGAAGACCGAGCCCAGAAGGCTGACGCTTTCTCCAGGCTAGTAATTTTATCCTATAGTCTCTTTCCTCACGTAAATTCAAAGTGTTGTTACCCTGACTAAATTACCAGGAATGGATAGTAGAAGCATACATTTTTGATGGAAAATTATACATTTCAAAAGATTAAAGCATTCACCAAAGTTCAGGTTCTAAAGCTGCAAAAGGTAAAGAGAAAATATCCAGAAAGACAGAAAACCTTGTGCTGCCTTACATAACCCAACACGTGTGGATTCCATTACCTCGTTTTTTGGCCTGAACCACCATTTCTTCATACTGCTGTCTGTGTTTCTGAGCTTCTTCGGCTGGCTTAGCCGGGAGATTTCTTGATACAAAACAAATGATTTTTCACCATTACAAATATCAAGTAAGTCTCTGAGAAACAAAACTTGAAGCATCATTTACTAAAAAATGAAAAGCTCAAAGACCAAAAACTATGTTTGTTAAGATGACAAAAACACAGTTCTTTCATAAACTAAAAGTATTTTCTTACAAAAGTAAAATAAACTCGTAAAAAATTTCAAGTATTAGTAGAAAGAAGAAAATAACAATTACACATTTACAACTACCCAATTACCCATAATTCCAATAGAGAGAAACACTTAATCTCTTGGTGTTTTTTCACCCCCCTCTCCAAAGAAACTTTGATTTAACCACAATGCACTAATAATTGTCCACAGTTATCCTTAAAGCAGGGACCCTAATGGCACATATTACATACATGGATGAATACTTTTCCTGGCCAGTTCCTTTTTTGGTTGAGGAAGATTCACCCTGAGGTAACATCTGTTGGCAATCTTGCTTTTTGTTTAATGTGAGCCATCGCCACAGCATGGCTACCGACAGACAAGTTGTGTAGTTCCACACCTGGGAACTGAACCCAGGTCACCAAAGCAGAGCACACGGAACTTAATCACTCGGATACCAGGGCTGGCCCTGGCCAGTTTTCTTAAATGTGCAACTTTCATGTTAGCTATGCAGTTCATCTGTTTTGTTTCTTCATATACAAATTTATACCATAGTTCTAAGCATCTAAATATGGCATGCAACTTCAAATCTTGTTAAAAAAATAAAATGCATGCTCTCTTTGAGAAACATGCTGGTGAATTTGCTGGCCCTTGAAAACTGGGAGGGTGGCAAGGTCTCGGTGCTTGTGCTCCTCACACAGTGTAACCCACCCTCCCCTGGATACTCTGAATGACTGTCGTTCGCTACAGAACAGGGCACAATTCCCCAGTCCACATTTCAGAGCGCATTACAAGGACTGGACCTCACAGGGTGGTCCAAATCTCCATCTACCTTTTTAACCCTCCATTTCAGGTTTCTCTCCTATCTACCCACTCATCTACAATTTCTAAGGACCAAGAATTAACAGCAGAAGACACATTTCTTCTTTAGATTTTACCAATTTTAAATTTCAGGGCTGGCAGGGACCTTTGGGATTCTAGCACAATGTTTTAGTCTTTTTTTTCCCTAAAGCAGTGGAATCTTTCGATTCAAACACAATGTTTTATCGAAACTCAATACTTAAAAAGAGGTAAGCTTTCGTTTGGTATGAAGGAGCAATCTCTTTACCCCACTAAGGCCTCCAAACACAATCTGTAAATCAGCCATCTAAATCCACTTCCTCAGCACACAGAGGAGGGACTTGCTACGATCACCCAGACTGTTTCCTGCAGATCCCAATCCCCCCGGGAGGCTGGGCCAGGCATTGTTCCACAACACGGATGCCTCCAGAACGCCCAGTCTAGAGCAGACTTCCTGGTGTTGCTTGTAGTTGCAAGCCAGTCTATAAGTTACAATACCTACTTAAATATTTTTAAATGCTAAATTAAAATAAAAAATCATTAGTTGTTTACATCATTATGGAACACACACAGATACAGGGAATAAAGAGGAACTCAACATTTTTAGTAAGTGACGGCTTACTACACTGCTTCCCTCTTGTGACCCTAGTTGTTTTCTCATGACAAGGGGATTAGCAAATTGTACTCATCCACTAAAGCAAACATCTCTGTAGATCCTTCTCAAGACTCACGCTGGTCTGTCTTCCAGGATGAGTGCGGTGGTGGAAAGCGGCTCAAAATCAAGATTCTTCCTCACATTCTGCTTTGGAGACGGTGGCTTGCTGGGTCGTCCAGCCTTGTCTTCATATTCCTAGGACAAAGAAACGACAGATAACGCTGGGCCCGGCCAATTCTGATATTACGAAGCCCTTCTGAAAGCAATAAAGTTGTTTAGTCATAAAGTCTTTTAGGTTGATTTTGAAGATGATACACGGAAGATATTTCTTGCTATTCAGAAGGAAAAACTGCCAATGAAAGAAAGGGATCCCACAGCTCGGCAATTCATCACTTTATTATATGCCATCACTTTATTATATGAGGACTGGGGGCTTCCTATATTGGTGGGGAAGTCACTAAGGATCTCATCATCCTAGCTGCCCCTTTATAAGGGCCCAACAATACTATCTCAGGTCTCCTATGCTTCTCCTGGGGAAGTGGCAAAGGATGTTTTTCCTGTCCTCTGGACAACGTAAATTTTAACTGATTACTGCAGTGGCCACGAGGATGCTCAGAGCCAGAGCTTCAGCCAATTCTAGCATTCATCTGAGCCCCCCCAACTTCATCTCCTGTACCCACTCCCATCCTAAACTTCTAATCCGTTTCCTTTTATCCCATGGAATTTTATGTATTTTGTTAGCCCTTCAAATCTTTTCTGAAATGAGGAAGGGGTTAAAAACCTTTCCCATGAGGATGATTAAAGCTGTTTCATTTTCTTAAACCAGAAACATCAAAACAGAAATTCTTTAACATCTCTGTATGAAGCCATCGCTATAAGCTGTTGCATAAATAATTGTGCCATTCCCTGGAAAGCTAAGAGCAGCCTCCACACTACCAGGTCACTAATTTGTCCCATGGACGGCAATCAGGAAAGCTCAGTCACACCTGGTGACCCACATTCCAAAGACCCAAACAGAAGAGTTCAGGAGAGCCAAGCAAGTTGGTGCCAAAGAGTCTAGCTTCTGAAATTATGTGTGTGCATGTGTGCATGTGCGTGTGTGCCCTGAGCCCCTCTGCAAATTAAAAAAATATATATATATTTTCTTGTTGCCTATTACAGACAAAGCTCTTGGGACCCTCCTTTAGGAGAAGATAACCTAATAGGGAAGACAGGACAAACAAACCAGTGGTTAACCCACGATTTAAACCAGCTCTCCAGACAACAGAAGCAGCATCCTGAGTAGAACGCGATTTGCTAAATGAATTTTACCGACACTAGCTGCCAAGAGGGGTGTTACTGGTAAAATCATTTAGCAAAAAATTACTTTCTCAGCCAGAAAAATCTATAGAGGTTTCTAAAAAGTGGAAAGGAAAGTTTATTTCCTAAAAAAACAAAGGCTATGAGAAGGGTGTGTGCCAAGAAGCACGTGGGTGGGGCAGTTTCTGTACATCTGGATGCACGAGGTTAGATGTCTTAACACCGTTTACCCTGACACTTAAATGGTTCCCCTCAAATACTACAATGACCTCCACATACCCAAGACTGAGAGAACTGACTCGCATTTTCAATTCAAACATCTGAGCACCTGCATGTGCCAGGCACACAGCTGTGACTCAACACAGCAGCGGCCCTCAGGAAGCTTCCAATCTAGCACCTGGATGGCAAAATCCTGAAGTTTACAGGAAATACACCAAAAGCTGTATGTGAGGAAGATTCTGAGGCATGCTGCATTTAACAAGGATTAGTAATTGCCACTACTCACTGCCTCTTACTGCTGACCCTGCTCTAGTGAACTATATGCCAAGGCCAGAGATGTTGACCTCCAAAGTTAGAAGCCCCAGAATCTGGACGCCCATTTTCCATTTTCTTTCATGTGCTTTACACATGTTGTCCCACTTCATCCCTGTAACGATCTCTACGGCAAGTGGCACCCCATTTTACAGATGGGGTAACTGAGATTCAGAAGGAAGTGACTTGCGCCTAAGCACACAGCCGGCAGGGGCTGAGCTGGCAGGACTCTCCACTCTGAGCTGGCCCAGCCTCTTCTGGGGATATGCTCAAACAGACAGGTGTGGAGTTTGAGAGGGAAAAGGTTGAGTCCCACACCGGTTAAGTGGGGCCTCGGGAGCCAGACAGGTCTGGGAGCAAATTCAGATCCACCACGAACCAGCCATGACTTCCAGCAAAGCACTTACTTAGAATCCCTGAGCCTCATTTCCACATCTGCAAAAAGGGAAGCAGTACCCACCAGAGAGGGCTAAGGAATGGGGAGAGCCTGGTGAGGCAGGGCGCACAGGCCTGGGAGCAGAGGAAGCGTCAATAAAGGGTAGCCCTGGATGCCGATGCCATTCTCTTCTTTTTCCTAAGACCTGAAATAACTGTATAAGGAAAAAAAAAAGACTCTAGGGCCAAGCTATCAAAGAGCCCTGCAAAGTCTGCAAAAGCTCAGATACGAAAAGGAGTAAAATGAATTAAATGCCTTGATTCATGACCAAAAAGGTCAGACCTCTTCAGTTAGAGCTCAGAAGCTCTATTACTAATAACAAGCGGCAGCAGCTGACATTAACGAGCCAAGCACTTCTTGACGCTTTAGACAGACCGAATTAACTCAATTTCACCTTCACACTAGCCCTCTGAGGGAGGAGATGCCATTGTCCCCATGTCACAGATGGAAAGGAGGAGGCCCAGCTGCGCAGCGGAGGAGCTGGGCTCAGAAGGTGAGCATTCTGGCTCTGTCGACACATTTTTCACCAGACTGCCGCCCTCTAGAATCCGTGCCAGCCGCTTGTGGACATGATGCAGAAGTAACAGCTACTCATATTCAGTCCACACAAAGCCTTCAACCACGACAGAAACTCGTAACACTGAAGGAGCTGCAGATGCAGGGCAAATACTTATACTTTAATCGCATAGAGCACTACATGATTTAAAAAGAAAAAGAAAAACAGAGGCGGCTTGGCCTGCCCATAGTACTTGAAATCTTAGGGAGAGCCCCTTCAAAACACGAATGGCAGTGGGAATTGTCACAGGTCCTGCTCTGAGCCTTGGTCTCCCACAGCTACGGAGAAATGTCAACAGTAAGCTCATCTTCCAAACCAGACAAACCGACCTTAGAAACAACAAAGAGGACTATTCACTCTAAGGATCCCCTTTTTCGGGGGGTGGGTGGAAGCAGTGGTTAAAAAGTCCCTGGAAAAACAACTTTCAGCTCTGAATTATCAACATTGGGGTCAGCACGTGATGTGGCAATGGCTAGGGCTTTGGAAGGAAAAAGACCTGAGGCAAGTCATCTTGCGTCTCAGTCTGCCTCAGTTTCCCATCTATAAAACGGTAACAGCTGTGAAGACTATTATCCTGATGAGATGAGGTGATCTATATTAAATGGCTGCCCACTAAAGCGTGAGCCCTTTCTATGTGCCAGGCAAACATCAGAGTCATCCCAGCCTCAGCCCAACTTGTCATTCCAAAGTTTCTTCTCTCCTTGGGACCCTTCTGGGATCAAGTTTTGAAGTCTCTGAGTCTAAACACAACGCCATTCATCAGAAGCCCTGCATGCTAATCGGTATAAATCACCCATTCAAGTGACCGCTACAGACTCCAACGCCCTGTACAACCGGAGAGGGAATTCAGAACAGGGTTCTTCAAAGTTCCAGTGGCAAATCCGCTTAAGTGGTCATGGCAGCTTTTTTAAAAAAATCAAACAATAAAAAATATCAGAGTGCACATGGCAAGGAGTTTGTTTCAGTTCTATACCTAGTTTTACCTCTGCACCGAGCCTCAAGTGTCTAACCAGGGAGTCATGTCAAAAGAGTCTGCAAGCCACTAATTTAGAAGCATAGTAGGTCAAAGTCCCCGCCCTGAGTAGTTTACCATGTTTTCTGCTGGGAAGACAAGACCAACATCAATGAGACAGCAGCATAGAAACCTGCTGCACCTAGGCAGGGGCTGAGCTGTGGGCTGTGGTCTGATGACCAGCAAAGGGTCAGGAAAAAAGCAGCAACCCAGGGCAGCTGAGCACAGCCTCAGCTCCATGCAGGGGCCACGAGCAAAACAGATTTAGCAGGCAGGAGGAAGAGGGAAAGGGACCACCTGAAAAAGAGGAAGCTCATTTGAGAAAGGACCACAAGGGGCCCAGCTCTGAAGGGCTCACTCTAGTAGGGGCGGTAAGATGCTAGCAGAGGCTAGGAAACCAGGGGAGATAAGGAAAAATGCCATGAGAGGGCAAACCACATGCTGTGAGAGCCCTGAGGACAGGACATCTGTGGCTGGGGGGAATCAAGGAAAGTGTCTCATAAAGGGTGTCACTTGAGTGGAAAAGGACAGGGGAGATCTGGCCTACAAGGCATGAGGGAAAGGTATCCTGACAGCACAAGCAGTGACCGAGAGACACACATGAGCACTTTAAATGGGAACTGATGCTGAGTCAAAGCTGTTCCGCTCTATATTTTATGGCCTCATCAACAAGCCACCTAGAGCTGGCGGGACAAGCCCAGAGAGAACAAAAGCGGGGAGGGGGAATGAGTTAAACTCAGTGCAGAGACAGAAAGTAAACAGAGTGAGGCGATGAGCCGCTTAGACGCACCTGAGCACCTGACGGCAGGGTCTGCCTTATGTGTATGATCTAAACAGTGCTAAGGGCAAGGATAAGGGCATTAGACTCTCGAATTAAGAGTATAATTTGCCAGTTAAAAAAGAAAAGAAAAAAAGCCTAATTCAACAGACATTTGTTTTAAGAGGAGGAAGAAGAAAAGATCAAGATTCTCAAACAATGAAAAGAAAGTATTCCTGCTACAGTGACAAGAGGGGTCATCAATGCCACTTACAGAACTGGAAGAGTACAGCAAAGATAGCCAGTTATGCCAACAATCTAGCCAGCAGAAGCCCCCTGGCTTCCTGGAAATGTTTGTTAGCTAGGAGAAGAAAGGGTCATCAGTGAAAACCAGTGCTCAAGTCTCTGACTCAACTGTATACAGTGTCAAGATGAGCCCTCTAAAATAAGCACTAAGGGTTTTGGAGGGATGTCTGGAATAAAGCATAGCAGGTTACCTCATGTGGTACCTATTAAAAGGGTGACATGAACCAACACCAGTGACAGCACAGCAACCACATCTGCACAGGCTGAGGACCCAGGCAGCCTGCAGGGGAAGCACCGGGGGGTGGCAGCAGGCCTGGGTTTGAACCATCCCTGACCATCGCCACCAGCAGTGTGACCTTGAGCACATTCCTCCATCCTTCCAAGCCTGTTTCCTCATCTCTTAAATGAGGAGATTAAATAAGAATGAATTAACATACGACACGTAGCCACAGCAGTGCCCAGAAAATGACAAGGAGGATTACTATCATTGTACTGCTACACAATTACTTTTCACGGTATTTCCCATTAAGACGGGTATTAACAGGGTTGTGGTGAAGACTAAACAAAAGTGCAGAGCCCAGAATACTGCAGCTGGTTTCACACTTTGTCACTTATAACAAGCAATTCTGGAGGAGAGAGGAGCATTCCTTCAGAATTTGGAATGAGACTTGTTTTGCCATTTTTAGTGGGGATGCATGGCTTGTGCATGTCTTACAAAGGCTCAGCCTTCCAAAAGACAGTCCTAGTGACCGCTCAGGCTTGATCTCACAGCAGGAGGGACCCCTTAGAACCCCTGAGGCCTCCTCATACTTCAGTTCTCTTATCCACATTCCCCGCAGTATTTTCCCAGAAAGCATTGTCTAAGTTACAGGAAACGTTGGCACCTGGGAAAACTACTCTCAGGAGGCCTTTTCTAATTGTCCTATTCCTTACAAGACACCTAGAACACAAAATTTAACCTGTGAACCGGTGAATGAAACGTATTAAAACTGAGCCGGGGGTGTAACACGCCTGGTTGCTGCTGCAATCTGACCACCCTATTTGGACCTAGAGGAACAGGGTGCAGGCTGATCTTCACACAAAGGCTTCCCCAGCACCGCGGGCGAGGCCGTTCTGGCCTCTAGAAGGGGGCCTGGCCTGGACTGACCTGAATCTGAAAAGAGGAGGCAATCACATTTTGGCGATAACAATTAGGACTCAAGGTCGCGCGGGCTCTCTCTGTCTCTCACTGTGCCGATCAACCTGAATGCTGTTAGAAAATCATACGGAATCACAGACACAAAGAATGGCAGGAGGAGAAAGGCGCAGCACGACGGCCACATGCAAGCTCCGGCTCGTCGGAACAGACGTATGTGACACACATGCACCCGGGCACACCCACGGAGGGCCCCCTCCAGGCCGGCGGCAGGCCCCTCGGAGGGCGCGGGCGGCGGCCCCACTCACCATGAACGCCGCGGGGCTCAGAGGCGCGCGGCCGGCGGCTCCATGCCCCAGCGAGCGAGCGGGGCTCCCGGCCGGGCCTCGGGCGGCGGCTGCGGCGGCTCCGGCGGCTCCGGCGCGGGCGGGGGCGGCAGGCCGCTCAATCGCGCGCAGATGCCGCGCCGCCGATCCGCATGCTCCGGCTCGGCGCGTCAGGCCTGGCTCGCAAGGACCCTGGGCGGCGGGGCGGGGAGACCCCTGCTCCCCGAGGTCCTGGGCTTTGACTGGCCGGCAGCTAGAGGAGGTCGCGGCGCCCTCTCTACGTCGGAGCGTGGCGGTGGAATTCCATCCCCCGGTTACACTGGGCCGGCCTGAGTGCTCACACTAAGCAAGTTATGCCGCGTCGTCAGCACGCAGACATCATGCTGGACAATGTGCATTCCAAGACGGAAGCAGCCAACACCAAACGTACGGCAAAGCTCTGCTTTGTAAGACTTTTTAAAATAAGAAATGTATATCACCAAAAGGAACTAGGTAAAAATGTTAACACTAGTAACCTCTGGGCAGTGGGGTGATTCTGAGCAATTTTTACTCTCTTCTTTATACTCTACTGTGGCTCGTGTTTTCTACAATAACATTAGTTCAATCAAAACGTCAGGGTACACACAAAAATACACATTGATAGAAATAGGACTAGTGATTGCTTCAGGGGATTGACTGGGGAGGGGAAGTAGAAACTGCAGGGTGACGATGTTAGCTTGACGTGCATTCATCAAAACGAACTGAACAGTACATTTCAGATGAGAACACCCACTGTTTGTAAATTATACCTCAATTTTAAAAAAATCTTTAAAATCTGAATAGGGTCAAAATTATTCCTGGTCTGCCCATGGGTCCAACGTCCAAAGGCTGAACACATCCAGCCTGAGGCAATACAAGATTCTCCTTCCGCGATGCAGAAGGCCCATGAGTACCAGGCTTTGCCCAGCTGGTTTTCTGGATGACAGCGTTACCAAATTACCACCAGAAACTTCTTCACTCAGAAGAAGCCTATCATGTCCATCAGGCTGTAATCAAAAAGACAGAAAATGACAGGTGACAGCAAGTTTGTGAAGAAATTGGAATTTTCATAAGCCACTGATGGATGCAGCTATTTTGGAAAAGAGTTTGGCCGCTTCTTATATAGTTCACCTACCACACTTCTAGGAAGCGACCCAAGAGAAATAGAAAAACAGGTCCACAGAAAGGCTTGCATGCAAATATTCATAGCAGTGCTATTCATAACAGTCCAACACCAAAAACAATCCAAAAGTCCATCAAACAAGGAATGGCAAACAGCACCGACACAGCGATGAGCAGGAAGAAACTAGTGATGTGCGCTACTCCAGGGGTGAATCTCAAAACATTACCCTACGTGGAAGATGCCAGACAAAAGATAATTTGCATGATTCCACTTAGACAAAATTTCTTTAAAAGGCAAATCTCTAGAGAGAAAGCCTGTCAGCGTTTGCCTGGAGCTGGAGGTGGGACCTGAGATCCACTGCAAAGTGTCATGAGGGAACTTTTTTGAGTGATGAAAATATTCTAAAACTGGATTGCAGTTATAGTTGCATAACTGTATAAATTTATTTTAAAAATCACTGAACACATGACTTTTATGAGTGAATTTTATGGTATAATAATTAAACCTCAATAAAGCTGTTTTTGAAAAGTAATAGGATAAAAGGGGAGAAGCCGATGCTGGCTGGAAGAATTAGGGAAAGCCTTATTAAGAAGAATTATTCAAAAATTTGGAAATAAGAGAAAAGCATGGGGGGATGTCCTTTCAATTCACACCTGGGCATTTTTAACATGCCTGCCTGAAGTTTATTTAATTCTCTAGGAGAACATGCCTATGCTATTTATTACTCGATTAGAGCCCAGAAACTGTGAAGTGACATATTAACTTGCGAATTTATGTCCAATAGGAAAGATTACTCTAGAGATTATGTTTTCTTGTCCCCACGAGTTTGTGTGTTTAAATCTAACCTAGCAATCTTATTCTAATTTTTTCTTGTTTTTATGTCTATAAAAACCTAGTTCTTCAAGTGCCCTTGGAATCAATTTTACCATTTAACTCATCTCAATGTGTTAAATGAATCTTTGACCCATGGTCGTTAAAAAAAGAAAAGGCAAATGTCATTTAAAAAATGGTAAAATAACTTTTATATTAAGAGAATAAAGGGACAAATAACTAAGGGCAATACACAAACCTGACGGGATCCTGGCTCACAAAGAACAGCTTGGTGCGACTGGGGAAAGGAGAGCATGGTCAGGTCACGGACACGGTCACGGTCAGACGCTATTCCGGAATTACTGGTAACATTCTTAGATGTGATAACGGCTCCATGGTTATGTAGGAGAATGCCTTTAGTCTGAAGAGCTGTATGCTGACATATTCAGGGATAAGATATCATGGTATCTGCAACTTACTTTCAAATGGTTCCATTTTTAAAAATCAGAAACAGGCACAATAAAATGAAAATGGCAAAATGGCAACAATTATTCAATCTAAGTGGAGCACATATGAGTGTTCATTAAATCATTCTTTGAATCTTTCTGTGGACTTGAAATTTTTCTTCACAAAGGGAAAAAACTAGTAAGAATGCTGGTGACAGATCTTTCAGACCTCATCTTAAATAACCATCCCCACACCACTTCCTACCCGTCTAAACTACAGCAAAGCCCAGTTATTCTCTCTCCTAGCATCAGGTCCTGTTTCCTCATAGCACTTAATCACCACTTGTAATTACAGGATTATTTGATTAATATTTATTTCCCTCAAGGGACTGTAAAACCTCTGAGAGAAGGGACTTCAGTGGTCTTCTCACCACTGAAGGCTAACAAGGCACATGGCACAGAGGAGACACTCGGCATTGTGGAATCCATCATTTTTCCTTCCTTCCACCCATCCATCCATCCAACAAGCACTTCCGGTGCTCGGCCTGGCCTTAGGAATGAAGATGAACAAAGTCCCTGCCAGAGTTGCTCACAGACCAGCAGACAGATAATTATACTACATGGGTGGTGCTTGGCTGCTATGACTGAGAGAAAACTCTGAGGTTTCCAGGAGCCCCAGGAGGCAGTTGACCCAGCCTGAGGGGTTACTGGTGACTTTCCGAAAGCAATTCCTGCAGCTAGCAGAGAGCTAACACTGTGAAGCTCCATTCTCACAGAGAGGAGTGGGTTCTTAGCCCCTTCACACCTCCTACCAACACCTACTGCCACACACACTAGAAGTCAGCCAACCTGAGCCTACGGGCTCACTAAATTTAAATGAGAGAGATACACATTAAGCATGTGTTAAATATGCATTAAGATATGCTTACCAAAACACACTGCTCATCTCTTCCAGCAGGTTGTAACCTGCAAGTTACTTTAACAGTAGTTTCTATCACGTATTTTAGAACTGAATACTGTTTACAAAGTTTTAACTATATATTATACCATGTGATGACTTGGTTGACTTTTACTAAATTTTGAAACTTAAAGCAAAAATTAATAGAGCCTTTTCTCCATCTCAGTCTGGCATTAGATTTCAAGTCTATCTTAATCTACCTGTAAAGAATTTTTCCTCTTGAAGTTTTCCTTTTTTTTTTAAAGACTGGTACCTGAGGGGGCTGGCCCCGTGGCCGAGTGGTTAAGTTCGCGTGCTCCGCTTTGGTGGCCCAGGGTTTCACCAGTTTGAATCCTGGGTGCGGACATGGTGCCGCTCACCAGGCCATGCTTAGGTGGCATCCCACAGGCCACAACTAGAAGGACCTACAAGTACAAATACACAACTTTTTACGGGGGGGCTTTGGGAGAAAAAGGAAAAATAAATTTTTTTTTTTAAAGTTAGCTCAAACAACTGTGCCAATCTTCTTTTTTTTTTTTTTCTGGTTTTTTTCTCCCCAAATCCCCCCAGTACATAGTTGCATATTTTTTAGTTGTGGCTCCTTCTAGTTGTGGCATGTGGGATGCCACCTCAGCATGGCCTAGATGAGCGGTGCCATGTCTGCACCCAGGATCCAAACCAGTGAAAACCTGGGCCACGGAACCAGAGCACACGAACTTAACCACTCGGCAACGGGGCTGGTCCCCTCCCGAAGTTTTCTGAGTTAACCAGAGCTCATTCCATACAGGCTTCCTGTATTTCCACCAGCATACTAGATTTATATGCTCATCTGATTAATCTGTCACACCGCTGTCTCTACCCTTTGAGGTCAAGGAGGTAAGACTGGCTCATTCGTCCACTATAGCATCCTGGCAGACAGGCTGACAAACCCAACCGCGCTACAGACCACTGGTTTCCATAGGGGTCAGAAGGTTACTGAAGGAACAACTTCAGTGCCCTGTCTAGGAGACTGGTTAATTAAATCATGAGACAGCTGCACAAAAGACCATTACTTACTGAGTAAATGAGATCACAGAAAAGTATTTAAGGATATGGGATAATGCCTACATTGTCAAGGAAATAAGAAGAAAACAGTCCACAAAGTGGTATGTTTTGAAATTTCGACACTCATTTATCCTTTTAACAAATACGTATTAACCATCCACTAAGCTGGATACTATTCTAGGCGCTGGAGATAAAGCGATTGACAAGCAAACGAGGTCTGGGCCTTCCTCTCACGAATATACATTCTAGAAGCGGTTGAGAGGCAGTGATACAGAAGCAAACAAACAGGCAAGAATTTAAGATGGAAAAAATACCCGAGAGTCCTGTGACAGAGTGATGACCAATGGGGGAATGGTGAGTGGTCTTTCAGACTGGATGGTCAGGGAGAAGCTCCTAGAAGACACCGTCTCAGAGAGAGCATCTGAGCTGAGACCTGACAACAAGCAGTGTCATTCAATCCTAACAATCCCACAAGGTAGGGACTGTGCTAGGCTGAATAATGGCCCCCCATGTCTTAATCCTGGGGAACTGTGGTTGTTGCCTTATGTGGCAGAAGGGACTTTGCAGATGTGATTAATGTTATGGACCTTGAGAGGAGGAGATTATCCTGGATTATCTGGGCAGCCCCAAAATAATCACAATTGTCCTTAAAAGATGGAAGCAGAGGGAGATGTGACTACAGAAAGGGAAGTCAATGTGTCAACGGAAACAGAGACCGGAGTGATGCAGTCACAAGCCAAGGAATGCCAGCAGCCTCTAGAAGCTGCAAGAGAAGGAACAGATTCTCTCCTGAAACCTCTCGAAAGACCAGCTCTGCCAACACCTTGATTTTAGTCTGGAGGACTTAGGAGAGTAAAGTTGTATTATTTTGAGCCACCAAGTTTGCGGTCACTTGTTACAGCAGCAACAGGAACTAATACAAGTATTATGAGCATCATCTCCCTCCACTTCTTTTTTCCCCAGATACAGCAACTGAGGCTGAGTAAGTTTCCTAGTTAAATTACAGATGGTAAGTGGGAGGGTGGGATTTGAACCCAGGCAGTCTGACTCCAGAGCCACTTTCTGTCAACTCTTCTGATACCTGGCCTCTGAATTAAGATTTCCATTTCCTAAATTAAAAGTTAAATAGTGCTCCCTTCATGGCCCTAAGGCCACATTATCTATCAGACACAAGCATAAGACCAAGGAACGAATGCGATGCTTGCCAATTAATTCAGGAAATACCGTGGAGTTTCTAGTGCCTATGAGAAAACTCGATCCAAAGTGCTTCCATACACCGACGAGATGTTTTTAAGTTATATTCTGAGTTCAACTTAGAAACGTAACTTAAAGGAAGGTGTGGAAATAGCCTTACTCTCCTCAGGTCTGATGTTTCTCAAAGTCCTATGCGGTTGCTTGGGAAGGGGAACAGAATATACTACCCCAAAATATGCCACTTCAGCATACTGATTATTTTGAATTAAGTTACTTGAGAAACAGCCGGTGCAAGGGCATTCTGACCCTCCTTTACCCCCCTGAAAGCAGGAGATAACTCTCCCATGTGAAAGGTACCCTCCCTGTACTAGGAGGGTAGAAGGCATCCTTATCACCAGAGATAGAGAATTTAGGGCCAAGACGGCTATATAAAAAACCTTGTTACTTCATTAATTTACTACCCCAAACCCCCTTTGTCTTGTCAAATTTTCACATATTTATTGTTTCCTCTAAAAGGTATAAAAGCTTCCTGCTTTGGTCACTTCTTTGAGTCTCATATTTTTATGGGGATCCTGTACGTTCAAAATTCTTCAAGTTATGTGTTCAGCAAGTTTCCTGGGTATCTAGTGAGTACATACCAGAGAGAAGCTGCACAACTCACCTGGCCTATGATTCCACCACATAAACGTATTTATGCAGGTGAAATTGATATGTATGTGTCCTGGCTCCCGCAAAGGCCTGGGAGAGTAAGCACCAAACTGTCAAAGATTCCAACCAGGAAGGGGCTGTGCAGTCTTGGGGTGAAGAGGGCTTTCCTGTTTTAATCTGCCCTCATCTATCATCTGAGTATTTTCCAGGTATTTTTTCATGAACTATTTTTATAACTTAAAAAAAATTTTTTTAAGCCATTTCAAATGGAATCCTAGATTCATGGTGTCAACTGCAATTTCCAAACCACACTAACCATTCCTGCAGCAGTTTTTTTGTTTTGTTTTGTTTTTTACTGTATCCACCCATGAGAGTGAAGGTGTGGCCACGAAGGGAGACCAGAACAAGAGAAGCCACGGGCCTTTACTGAGCTCCCACTGAACGCCGACTGCTATGGCAGGAGCGTCCCGCACTTTACCTTACTTGACCCTCACGAACACAGGCAAGGGGGACACTATCTTTGCAGAGGAGAAGACCGAAGTTCAGACAGGCGAAGTTGCTGGCCTCAGACCACAGAACGGCCTGTGAACGACAGAACCGAGAGGCACACTCAGGGCTCTCAGACCCCTAGGTCAGAGTCCCTCCCTGGCCCCCTGCCTTCCGAAGCCCAAGACCCCTCTGACCCAGCACTGCCAGAGGTCCCAGTGAAAATGTGTGAAAGAACAAACGTGTGTTTCCTGTTCGCAAATTCCTATTTCTTCCTGGGAGCCACACGTGTCAGACTGAAAGTGTGTCCCGAACACTGCCCTCTCAGACCGAGGGGGAATTTGTCACTTCCACATGAAGAATATAAGCAAACCTTAAGAAGCACTATGCATAGAATTTCAGTTTATATTGTTTACAAGCATCTGAGGCAGAAGAGTTACATTTCTCAGAATAAATTAACTGTTACCATGACAACAGTAGGAGACAATCTGTCCAGTGAATAAAAACAAAGTTCAAATTAAAACAACCACACTGTCACTTCCCCTGCAGAAACTTCAGATCACTTCCCTTTTCCCCTCTTTTCCAGAAAGGCATCAAGTAGAAGTTTGATATACAATTAACCTGCTGCCTCTCTACAACTCAAAATTAATGGGGCTCAGACACTTGGTGAAATAATCTCCTGACAGGCTCACCCTCCACCAAAAGGCCCCCAGTCCCCCACACATGCCGTCTACCACCCTGACAACCCAAAACTTCCAGAACAGGCTCAGCTTTCTACTCTGGGTCACCATCAGCTGTATAATGTTTCCCTTTTTGCTCTGGCCTCTAGGAAACATTGTGTCAAATTTGTAGTGTCCCTCTAGGAGTTACAAGGGAACTGGTGAGTTGTATTTTGGGAGTATCCATTTACCTCTGGCTTCATTTTGCTGTCCTTTGCCCAAAATTCCTGGACAATTTTTTCTCTATCATTTGGCATATATTTTTAAAAATTACTTTTTAGAGTAGACATGCACACGGAACAAAATCCAAAAGGTACAAAAGGGTATACAGAGAAAATAGGTCTCCCTCCTATCTCCCACACACCTCTCCAAAGCAATTTTATCATTACCAATTTTGTGAGGATCCTTCCAGATATAGTCTCTGCATTTACAAGGACATGCATATATCTTATACACACAGAACACACTAACACAAGTGAATATTCATCTTGCTTTTTAAGGTCTGCACTGTATTTCATTTAGGGATCTAACCAATTCCCCACTGCTAGAATTTAGATAGCTTCCAGTCTTTGTGCTGCGGTCACTCTACCTATACACTCATTCATCTGGAAGATACAGTCCTTTAGAAGTGGAAAGCCTGGGTTAAAAGTACCCTAACTGATGGATTCATTCATTCATTCATTCATTCATGTTAGTTTTATGTTTTATTATTTTATTATTATTTATTTTGTTATTTATTAACATGCAGTTCGCTTTTCTGGTGTATGCAGCTCTATGACTTTCAACACATGTTGTCTTGTTGCCACCACCATCACAATCAAGATACAGAAGAGCTCTGTCATCCCCAAAACCTTCACGCTATCCCTGGGTAGTCACACCCTACTCCAATTCTGGCACAAGAGCTTTGTCTTTTCAGGTACATCTTATAAATGGAATCATACAGTATGTAGCCTTTTGAGACTGGATTCACACACTCAGATAATACCCCAGAGATTTGTCCAAGACTGTTAATATGATGAATTACACTGATTATTTTCAAATCCTAAACTAGCTTTGCGTTCCTGGGATAAATGCCACTCGGTCATAAATGCCTCTCTTTTTCTTTGTCAGTTTTGCTAGAGTTTGATCAATTTTGTTGATCATTTCAAAGAAGCAGCTTTTGGTTTCACTGACTATTATTCCTCTGTTTTCAATTTCATTGATTTGTTTTCACATTTGTTATTTCCTTCCTTTTGCTTATTTTGGGTTTACCTGTTCCTTTTACAGTTTCTCAAGGTAGAAAATTGGATTATTGATTCGAGAACTTTCTTCCTTTCTAATATGAGCATTTTAACGCTATAAGTTTCCCTCTAAGCACTGCATCCCACAAATTTTGATAGACTGTAATTTTGTTCAGTTCAAAATATTTTCTAATTTTCCTTGTGACTTCCTCACTGTCCCATTATTTATTGAGGAGTGTGTTACTTGTTTAATTTCCGAGTTTTTGAAGATGCCCTTGTTATCTTTCTGTCACTGCTTTCTAGTCTCATTCCACTGTGGTCACAGAACATATTTTGTATAAATACTTTCAAATTTTTACAGATTTCTTTTACAACGCAGGTTATGGTCTATCTTGGTGAATGTCCGTGCATGCTTGAAAAGAATGTGTTCTGCTCTTGTTGGAGGGTGGAGCGTTCTCCAGATGTCAATTAGTCCAGCTGTTGATGGTCAGTTCTTCTATGTCCTGGCTGATTCTGTCGACAGCTCTAGATTACGGTCTAGAGAGGCGTACTGACACTCCAATTATAACTTCTTTCATATCTGTTACATCTGTCAGTTTTTGCATCATGCATTCTGGAGCTCTGTTATTAGGTACATATGCATTTAGAATCACGTCTTCATTAGGTAACATTCCACCTTATCCCTGGTAATTTCCTTTGCTCTGAAGTTTACTTTTTCTGATATTAATATATCCACTCCATCTTCATTTTGATTAGTTTTCATCATATATCTTTTCCCATCCTTTAATATTAACCCACATATTTTATATTTGAAGTGAGTTTCTTTTAGACAACACATAGCTGGATTGTTTTTTTAAGCCATTCTGACAATCTGTCGATGGATACTGAGACACACAATTGGTATGCTCAGATCGTTCATGTTAATATAATTATTGATATATTTCAATTTAGACCTATCATCTTACTTGTTTTGTTTTCCCTTCCTCTATTTCCTCCTTCCTGCTTTGATTTCAGTTTTTTAAACCTTTTTTAGAATTCCATTTTAATTTATTGTGTTTTTGACTCTTTCTATAGTTAAGTGGCTGATCTAAGGATTACAATATATATTTCATTTTTCACAGTCTAATGTGAATCAATATCTTACCACTTCAAGTGGAATGTAGAAATTTTACCACCTATCCCTTCCTCCTTTATATTTTGTCTTACCTATTAAATCTACATACACTGAAAACCCAGACATTATAATTTTTGTTTTCAACCAAACATATTTTAAAGAATTCATTAAGAGAACAATGTATTTATCTGGCCACTTACCCTTTCTGTTCCACTTCCTTGTTAACGTTTCAAGTTTCCTTCTAGTTTAATGTCCCTCTGCCTGAAAAACCTGCTTTAGCAATTCTTTTAGATCTGCTGGCAACAAATTCTCTCGGTTTTTCCTTCACTGAGAATATCTTTATTATCTCACCTTCATTCCTGAAGGGTATTTTTGGTGGATATAGAATTTGGGGTTGACAGTTCTTTTCTTTCAGCACTTTAAAAATGCTGTTTCACTTCCTTCTGGCCTCCACGGTTTCTGATGAGAAAATCACAGTCATTCAAATGGTTGTTCCCCAATGAGTAATGCATTTTCTCTGGATGCCTCTAAGATTTTTTGTTTTGTTTTCAGTAATTGGTTGTGTGCCTGGGCATGGACTTCTTTGGCTTTCTCCTGTCTGAAGTTCACTGAGCTCCTTCCTCCTGAATCTGTAGGTTTATGTCTTTTGCTAGATTTAGGAAATATTCAGCCACTATTTATTCCAATATTTTTTTTATGCATCACATTTTTCTCCCCTCCTTCTGAAATTCCAGTAACACCAATGTTAGACTTTTAGTATTTTTCCATGCCCCCAAGGCTCTGTTCATTTTTTTTTCCAATCTTTTTTCTCTGTATTGTTCAGACTGGATTATTTCTATTGATCTGTCAACTGAACCCAAGTTCCAACCAGCCTTCTATGAGCTGTGGTTCCAAAGTCAGTTGAGTTTTGAAAGCCTTCCTAGCACTTGTTGAATCTGTCCCACATGTGCGCCCCCCAGTGTCAGTCTGGGATTTGTGTGGGGTCTACCTCGGAGTTCAGTTCTCCAAGTCTGCGTATGCTGTTTAGGGTCAGATGCACGTACCCACAACTTGGGGGTAAGCCCAGGAGTTCTTAGCAACCTTAAAGGGTCACATTCCTAAGCTCCTCCTCTCCACAGTGCCCCCAGTACTTGCTGGTTCGCTGGGTCTCCCCTTTTCTGGTTCTCTAGCTACATACTTCTGACAACTATGTCTACCTTAGGGCCAAGTGGTGGGAGAAGAGAGAGAGAATCAAGCATCAGGGGTTTGCCCCACCTTCTTGGGAACAAAGCTCCTCTGATCAGCTCCCCTCCCTAAGAGTTTTAGGCTCCTGCCAACCCCTGTTGCTGTGCCATGAGACTGCTTGGGGGCTGGAGTGCAAGAGAACACAGGGGAAAAAAAAGGAAAAGCAGGGTTTCTGCATTCTCTCTGAGTGATAGGAGACCCAATCCTCAAACCAGAACTAGAGAGCCTCTCCTAGTGCTCTCTCTATGTTAACATCAATTTTTGGGTTTGGGGCTACCTTGAGTTCAGGCTGGGGAATATCAGAGGGGAAAAAAATGGTAAACTCAATCAATCCAGGAGTACTTGAATTCTGGTCTTCTTCTCCAATCCACCTGCTACTATTTACTTTTCAGAATTCTCGAATAGCTGCTCCATGTACTATGTTCAAGTTTTATAGCTACATTCATTGGGAGAGACGGGTTCGAGTGTGCTTACTCCTTCTTACCAAGAACGGCTCTTTTTTGTAAACTGGTTCAAACTCACTTTCCAAAGGAACAAGGGATGATGAAAATGAAGGAAGTTTTCTTCTTCTTGTCTTAGAATTTACCTGTAGGCCTGCCACCAGTTACTGGCACTGACCATCCAGGCTTATCCTTTCTGCAGTCTGTGATGATTTATGATTTTCTGAGTACCTAGACTTCCTGGAACACAGAGTCGAGAAGAATGAATATCACTTTAAGCTGAGCTGAATTTGTCTTCTTCCGGTATTCTCCCTTTAACGTCTAAGAGCTGACCTGAAATTCCAGAAGGCCATCCAAGACATTCCAGGTTATACAAACCCAAACACATGTACTCACCTTTGCTCACATGATAGTGTTTTATCCAGGACAGTGAGATCCACAAGGCCCTTCCTGCAGCTATCCTTACCACAGTCGGCAACTGCCTCAAAGCCCAACCAGGACTTAAACTTTCTGACGACAGTGGCAATTCTTCAAGTCTACACACGCAGTGTTCTAGCTAAAAGAGTCACACGCTGTTCTAAAGCACCCCCAGTCTTCAGCCCTGAGCCCTTCTCACACCTATTCAAATCATAAAGACTCACTTTCAACTTTTTAAATGGTTTTTTCTTTTGGAAAAAATAAAAAGTGCATGGAAAAATTACTGAAAGGAAAAATACCAAAATGCAAACAGTGGTTATTTGGGGGCAATAAGATTTCAGGTGTTTTCTTTTTCTTAATTTGCTAATATCTTATACATCTTCTACAAATTAATATAATCAGGAAGTAAGTATTGTTAATTTATCTCAAAGAATACATTCCCCATTTCCCAATAACTCAATCAACCGGGAGACCAGTAAGCCATAACCATCTCATGCCAGGCTATACCCATAATAAGATTTCATCCTCCTTAATACGATTTCATGCACACAACTTCACCGGAGTATCAAAATTTCCCAGCAAGTCACTGCTTCTCAAACCTGACTGCCCATCAGACTCACTGACAGAGCTCAAACATAAACAACACACCTGTCAGACTGGAAGAGGGATGTGAGAGGAGAGAAGCCAAGAGCAATCCTAAAGTTTTAGATCTGAAAAAGAAGGCTAAGGCTGGCATTTACCAAAATGGGGAAAGCTGCAAAGGTAACAGGTCCGACAGAGTAAAGAAAAAATAAGAGTTTAGCCCTGTACTTGCTAAACAGGAAACGCCTATCAGACATCCAGGAGGAGATTTCCAGTTAGCAGCTGGATGCCTAAGTCTGGAGTTCAGGGGTGAGGTCCCGGCTGGAGACAAACGCGGGGGTTGTCAGTGTGGGCAGGACATTTAAAGCCTCAAGTCCAACTGAGATCTCCTAGAGGCTGACCACAGCCAGAGAAGTGCCAGAGAGGCGCTCTAATTTTGAGAGGGCTGGGAAGCTGAGGGCGCCTAGCAAAGGAAACTGAAAAGGAGGAAGAGCGTGGTGGCCTAGAAGCCAAGTAAGAAAGCCTCCCAGGGAGCAGAGGAGAGCGGCCCACTGAGAGAAGGCCTGAGAAATGACCACTGGATCCGATAACTGGCAGTCACTTGAAATACTCGATTTCAGAGAAACGTGCTTAGCGGTGCAAAAACTTCTCTAGGATGGCTGCGCTCTACTTTTCCGTTACGAGATTTATCTCAGCTGCAATTACCTGTCGAGTTATTGTTTAAGTCTGTTTTTCCTTGATCCATGGTAAGTTCCAATGAAGACACAGGCCAAGGAAGTCTTGCCCTTCATTGTAATCCCAGGATCGATCTGTTTTGTGGAACAAATGAAAGGACCATGGGATCCAAGAAAGAAGGTCCCTCTTTATTCATAAGGCAAAAGACTGAACTTCCAAAGACAGCATTACCACCTGTACCAATCTGGCCAGAGCCCCAGTCCCCAAAACCCAACGACAGGAGACCTGAAGGCAGCTATCTTTAAATATTCTCCCACTTTACTCTCTAGAGCTTCTCCAGTCACCAGCAATTGCCAAATGTATATATAAAGTGCTCTGGGCCGTTTAACCTGCTGTTGGCAAAGATGGCTCTTTTCCTCCCAATATCCAATATTGCCTTCTCGCATAGCAGTGGTTCTTAAATTTCATCATGCATTAGAATTATCTGGAGCATCTGTTAAAACACGACTTGCTGTGCCCCCGACCGACTCTGTTTCAGTACGTCTGGGGTGAGGCCCAAGAATGTGTGTGTCTAATGACGCCCAATGTCAGTCTGGAGACTCCACTTTGAGAACCACTGTTCGAGTGTGATTCTCACTGCTATCTCTGGTCATTTTTGTTTCTCCTATTAAGAAAATGTCTCTGAAATCATAATGTAAGCTGATAGAAAATTCCTTAATTTTCAAAATTTTTATGAAATTGGAAAAGATAAAGTAATATTTCAACATTTCCTAAAAATGGTAGCCATATATGTGTATGTGTATGTGTGTGTGTGTGTAACTCAAGCCAAGAGAATGTGGCCCAGTTTGAATGAAGTCACATGTGCCCAGAGGGCCCTGGGCAAACCACAAACAACACCTAGGCCACGTACTGAACCTGTTTATTAACTAAAAGTCACAACAGCCACTCCTTAAGTACGAACTCGGGCCACAGGCTGTGCTAAAGTGGGCAAAAAATATTTCACATACGTTATCTCTTAACTTCTAACAATCCAGTGAGTAGGAATCATAATGCCTGTTTTGGAGATGAGGAAACTGAGAAGAAGGAACTGGCCTAAGGTGACGCAGACAAGAAGAGGTGAAGCTGGAAATCAGGTCCAAAGATCTCGGCTGGTGTGCACACTTGTCCCCTGGCTCAACCAGAGGCTCCTTGAGGCATGCCGACCCAACTGGTCTTGCGCTCCCGGTGTCCAGAACAAGACCTGGCCCCAACACAGTGTAGTGTCTGCTGAACAAGCAAACGAAGGACCTGCAGAGGGCTCAGACTCATTCTCTCACACTGTTCCATTTCCTATTGTTTAAGGTGGACTTGTCATAGGAAAGAAACAACATAACAGCAAACACCTTCCAGCATGTTCAATACTGTTCTGAGCACGTAATGTAGATTCACTCATTTAATCCTCATCATGTTTGAGGTAGGTGCTATTATTTCCCAAATTTTTGAAAGGAGGAAAATGAAGCTCAGAAAGTTGAAGTAACTTGCCCAAAGTCACACAGCCAAATTGTGGCAGAGCTGGGATACAAACCTACGCAGCCTGACTCCAAAGTCCATGTTCTTAAACCACTATGTGCCGCTGCTTCTCTCAAGTAATAAAAACATTCCAAAGAGAAAGGGAAAAGCAATTAGAGCTTCCTAAGTATCTTATTTACACTCTAACTCTACCTGGAGTTGTCACCATTTGGAATCACAAGTCTTGACGCTCGGGCCCCAGCACCGGCCTCTCTAAAGTGTGTGAGCTGACATCTGTGACAGTGGCCAGCTTGAGCCTGGGGCCCTGCTCCCCGCAGTGGCAGGTCCCTCTCAGGCCTTGCCAGCTTGGGGGAGGGAGGCACAGGATGAGAGATGAGAGGGCCAGAGAGACAAAGCACGGCAAACAGGACCGGGGCAGGATCGGATGCCGCATGCAGGTACAGTTACATCCTTTATTATCGATGGGTGAAGCCAGATGGTCCTCTTCTTTACAGTATTGTGTTACCACATAATTAGCTGACCTAGTCATTTCAGTTCATGAAAATCCTGTAAGTTCAAGAACATAATCCGTGTTTACTTTAAAAACAAAAACAAAACACAGGGTACAACAAAGATAACAAAGAAATTCAAACAGGGCACAAGTAATACTAAGAGCTGTGGGAAAACCTATTTAGTATAAAGGTCACTTTTTTGAAAGTGGAGATTTCTTTAAAAAATTTATAACAGCTTGGCTACTTAGTCTCCTAAGAAATTTATAGCTGAGTTTTGCATACAAACTCATCACATTTTAATTGTATGCTATTTTAATAAGCCTATAGAATAAGTGATTCAAATTCCAAATAAAACAATCCAAAAAAATGAATTCCAACACCGATTTACTTTGTGAGTCTCCTGGGTCCAGACAACTGCTATAGGGAATGTTAGACAACACGCAAAACAAATTTCATTTGCTGAGACATAAAAATATGAAGTCTGTGCAAATCCACCTTGTTGCCCAAGCCAGAGCCCCAGTGTGCACTCCCCACCTAGCCCCAGACACTGCATGCCCGTTTCTAACATGTTTAATACTCAAAGGGGCTGTCCTCTGCAACCCCACAACTACAGCCACGTTGAACCAGACCCCACTTTCTCTCACCTGGACTAGTCCAAGAGCCACATTCTTGCCAGGGTGACCGCATCACTCCTTACATGAATAAAACCCTTCAGGGCTCCCCAGAGCCTTCGGGTTAGAGACAGGTTCCCAGCACATCAGATCAAATCACATGACACAGGTCCCGTGGATAGCCCCCCTCACTGCTCCTCGGGCTCACGCTACACACTGTCCCTTACCACATGCCACCCCCACCACCTGCCAGCCACTTCCTGCAGAGGCAGAGGAGCAGTGAGGGCCCTGGCCCCGGATGCCGGGTGCCGAATTCCGGCTCTGCTTCTTACTGGCTGCACAGTCACGCAGCCTGGGTCTCAGCACCTCTTTGGTAAAACGAGGACAATAACAGCATCTTCTTCAAAAGGTTGCTGCAAGTTTTAAATGAACTAGAAACCCAAGTGCTGACTTACTTAAAACTAGCACACAGTAATCGCTCAGTGCATGATGGCCACTATTATGGATTCTCCGTCACACCTGTGAACTCAATCTGTGCGGCTGTGCCAGCAGGCCCTGCCTCCCTCCCACACGCCTGTGGCTCTTGAGAATACGTGCCGTGTCATTTCTCCAACGCCAGTGCCAGGCATGAGACCTGGCCCTTAGTCGGTCCTCAGAAGTGTTGAGTGGACAGTTGTCAGTGAATACAAAACTGAGGTTGGAGGGGTGAGGCTGCTGAGGGCAGTTTCACAGCCCCAGGCAAACAGCAGGCTGTTAGGACTGTGCGACTCAGGGCCAGGAGCAGAGGCACGTGCTGACACTCAGGGCTGCCAAGGCCACAGAAACCCACTGGCCTTGCTGTGTCTGTACATGAGCGCCCTCTTTGAAAAGAGGAGCACGTGCCTCCAGCTGCTGGATCACTCCGTCCGTGGTGCGTGAGGCGCCCGGCAGTGACGTGACACCACAGGCCTGCCTGGCCCTCCCCTCCAGAGAAGTGGGCAGCTTCAGAGCCGGGCGGGGGGTCCTAGTACAACATAGGCAACAATGGCCCTAGCCTTCCTGGCCAAGGCAGCACTGGAAGGATTAAGTTCCAAGAAACGCATGGGATCAGAGAGGGAGAAAGCTTTGATATGAAACACAATTAATAAAAATAGGAAAATAAACACATTTGCAACTATTATTGAAAAAAACTGATCTGGTTAAATCCAGTTATAAACATCTAAAGCCCAGCTCTCTCAACTGAACTTCCCTACGTGCATATTACAAGCTGTAAGAAACGAAAAAACTTAAAGTCAGCGACATTCTGAAGACGATGTACATTTTAGGAATTGAGCATACAAATTAACACAAAGTTTCCCAATTTCAAAGCCTCAATAATGGTCATTTTTACAAAGTTCATAAACATATGCTGTACAGCATATTTCCGTGTTTGTGTCTCTATACCTTTTGTGTTTTCTTTGCATCTTTCTGAGCATTCTCTCGGAGTGGTACTTTTCCAAACAGCTTCCATCCCACGTCATTCTGTCTGTCAAGTCTTGCATTTTGTTTTCTAGCAAGCAAATTCCTATAAGAAGAAATAAAAGGGTTAGGGAGTTTCTGCGTATTTACAGAAACACCAGGACAACCAAGTTACTCTCTAATAAAAATAAGCAGACTTTCCTTTGAGAGAACAATGTGATGAACCACAAACTTTAATTCTTCAGATGATTTTTATATAGACACAGAAGCGTGCAGCAGGTGAAAAGACAGTGAACCAAATAAGCTTTCTGCTATTCAACTGTTAATGTACAAATTCCATAATTGACAGTAAGAAAAAGTCTTTTATCAAAACAAAGTATGTCAGAAAAAGTGAGCTTTAAAGTCAGACTAAACTGAATTGAAACCCTAGCTCAACCATTCATTAGCTGTGTGGCTCTAACTAGTATATTAACCTCTCTGAGCCTCTCAGTTCCCTTATGTTTAACAAGGGTCTTTTTTTTTAAAGATTGGCACCTGAGTTAACAACTGTTGTCAATTTTCTTCTTTTTCTTTCTGCTGTTTCTCCCCAAACCTCCCCAGCACATAGTTGTATATTATTTAGTTGTGGGTCCTTCTAGTTGTGGCATGTGGGATCCCGCCTCAGGCCTGACAAGCAGTGCCACGTCCGCATCCAGGATCTGAACCAGCGAGACCCTGGGCCACCGAAGCAGAGAGCGTGAACTTAACCACTTGACCGTGGGGCCAGCCCCTAACAAGGGTCCTTATACGAATTAAAATGACAAGTACACAATCAGTGCTTAAAGAATACAGCTACTTTAGTACTCAACCGCTAGCTTAGTTTAAATTATCTATAAGGTACATCTGTATTATCTATTTATAGTTTCCATGGATCAAAAAAAGAAAGCTACTCATGAGATAGTCACGAGGTCTTCTCTCCCAACAACATGTAAACCAAAGTCCCAAATAACACAAATAAATCCTAAATGGTAGTACAGAATAAACTATGTTTTGGAATGTACTGTATTGGTGCATTTATTAAAAACAAATGGTTTGCAGAGCTCATTGGAAAGCATAAAGTGAGCCCACAGGATCGGGTGTGCCAGAAAGTAAGAAAGTGTCAAAGAAATACAACACATGTCTAACAGAGCAGCAGCCAGCTTGAAGGGCTCCCACTGACTAAATCCAGAACAATTATTCATCAAAGCAAATAATGAGAACAAGGGATTATAACCCATCAAATAAGATGGAAATCCATGAGCCTGTGTGGACACAAATAAACAAATAAATGGAGGAAGAAGGAAAACTCTTACAATGCCTGCTAATAAGTACAGAAAGACTGTTGGAATTAGGAAATGATGCTAAACCTAGTATGCAGGTGAAAGGTGAATGAGGAAAAGGATTTTTACATAGTTTGGAACTATCTCCCACAAATTACTTTTTAATTTACAAAGGCAAAAACAGTTAACTTTACAGTGGAGAAACCTCCTTAGGCAAGTGATCAAAGCTGGCATCCCAACAACGTCAGGACAGACAGCACAGGCCCCCTGCTCTGACACACTGAGGACAATACCATGCAGATGGCAGTGACCCAAAAATGCATCACCCGTATCTAACCATGAGGAAACAAAGACACACCCAGACAGAGGGACAGTCTATGAAATAATGGATCTAGACTCTAAAAATCCAGAGTCAGGGTCAGGCCGTCCCGTGGTATAATGGTTAAGTTCGTACCCTCTGCTTCAGTGGCCCAGGGTTCACGGGTTCAGATCCCGGTCGGACACCTACACACCACTTCTCAAGCCATGCTGTGACAGTATCCCACTCTACAAAAGAGAGGAAGACTGGCACAGATGTTAGCTTAGGGAGAATCTTCCTCAACCAAAAAGAGGAAGACCGGCAAGAGATGTTAGCTCAGGGCCAATCTTCCTCACCAAAAATATAAAATAAATGAAGAAAGAAAGAAAAATGCCAGGGTCACAGAAGACAAATAAAGGCTGAAGAACTGTTCCAGATTTAGAGACCTGGGAATTAAATGCAATGGGTGATCCAGTACTGTCACGGACTGGTTGCCCCGAGGAACTCAAGGGTGGGTTTGCAAGCATTTAACTGTTTTTCCAAATTGGTATTTTCCTTTTGTCATGTTAAGGAGGTGCAGTCACCAACCACCCTGAACCAGACCAAGCCCCACCACGAGAGAGCCACGCCTGTCACTCCTGCCTTACTTTTAATGCTAAGACCTCTCCAGGAGGGCCTTATTAGGCCTTCTTACTGTGACCTGCAGTGAACAGGGAAGCACGGTTTCCCACTGAGCCTGCACAAGCAAATACCCTCCTCTCCCTTTTGAATATTCACTCCTCATCCGACATAAAAGGTCCCTGCGTCCCTTTGTTCCTGGACCCTGTGACTTTGGAAATGATTCCACATGGCCTCCTGTTTGCTGCAGATACACGTTACTCTGTGAGACAGCTACTTCCGGTGGAGAGCTGGATTTAACTCGCCAGGAGGGAACCCACTTCGGTTTCTGTAACGGTACCACATCCTGGTCCATGCGGGTACAAGCTACTAAAGAAGATTACTGGGATAGCTGATGAAATTTGAACATAGACCGTGGATTAGAAAACAGCATTAGATTAATGTTAAATTTCCTGATCTTGATAACTGTACTTTAGTTATGTAAGAGAATGCCGTTGTTCTTAAGAAATATTCCGATATATTTAGGGGAAAGGGGGCATGATATCTCCAATTGATTCTTCTAATGCTTCAAAAAAAGTACTTATCTACTTATATAGCATATATGCCACACTCAGACTGGATAAAACAAATCAAGTGAAATTAAACAGCTAGCGAATCTGGGTGAAGGCTATGGGAGTTCCCTCTATTTTTCTTGCAACTTTTTAATAAATTTGAAATTATATGAAATAAAGTTACAAAAACTTCCAAAATAGGAAACAAATGGTTTCATTATATTCTTCCTTGCTTTTCTGTTGTGGTTATAATGGGATCCATTTCAGAAATGGTTTCATAGCCCAAGGCAATTTCTTATTTACATTTGTAAGAAATGAACTCTGAACTGTCTCCAGGCCCAACCTGTTTAACATCAAAGAGCTAGCCACGGGTAAAAGACTCGCGCAGTTAAAACCAGGCTAAAAGCTCAGGCACCCACAAGGATAACAAGAACTTGGGCATCCAGAACTTGGTTCACTAACGCTTTACATTTTGCTAAAGAAGAGCTGCCTCTGGGAAAGTGAACTGGGTGTGAGGGACAAAATGTGAGGAAACCAAATGCACCCAGGAAGGGGAGGGGCTAGGAGTAAGGAGTACACCTCCTGATGAACTCTGACCCTACTTGGGAGGGCCAGAGTCGCTGAGGGTCTAGAGCAGTAAGGAATGGAGTAGAGAACCACACAGAAGCAACTGGGTGGGGGTACGTGAAAAAGAAGTCTGGGCTACTGATGCCCAGATTTGTGATCTGGGAGGCTGGATGTAAATGATGCTGCTATTCGCTGAGACCAGGCCAGCAGGAGAACCAAGAGGAACAGAAACCATGGTTTCTCTGTCCACTGCTAAGGCTACATAAGTTTGTACAAATGTAGCGCAAATAAAATTTATCAAAAATCAAAGTTTCATAATTATTTTTGGCATAAGAGCTTTAAGCTATACATAATGGGCCATGAGTTTTAAAAGGTTCATAAAAGGTATCTTCGGATATATTATTTTTTGTGGATAAGAGGTTGAAGTCAGTACTAGTAATCAGGAACTTTGAATGGAAAGGAATCCTTCCCTACCTTCAGCTGCTTGTGTCACTGGCAGCACCTGGTTTCAGCACAGGGCACAGGGAGCCGGCCATAAAAAGGTTCCGGCCCCTTGTTCCCCTTTCAGGTCAGCAGGTCCTAGGAAGCCCGGCATGGAGCTGGCTGCTAGGCCAAGAGGAGCCAAGGACCCGCCTCTGCTCATCACATGACCAAATCCCATTCCTGAGGCCAGGCGCAGTGAGAACACGGATCAGGCAAGGTGAACCCATTAGCTCAGACCAGTCCTTTAAACACTTGTGCTGTCTGCCTAACCGAGATCTCCGAGGAGCCCTCAGGGTCGTCATAAAAGGCGACACGTAGTGCCACTCCATCCCAGTCTAGAGGGAAGACAAGGCCATGGATGCCTTGGGCTGTCCCTTCACAAGCCCTGTGCCACAGTGATTAGCCCAAACCTGGGCCTTCAGACGTCTTACGTGCTCTCGTGTCCCTGGAGAAGGCAGTGGCCACAGCCATCACTTGATTCAAGCTTCCTGTTTTATTAACTATTTCAAATTCACCTGTCCAACCGCCAGCTTCCAAGAGTCTTCACCTTTGCCCTGGGTTCTGCAGAAACCCTGGACTTGGTCTGCAAAGCCTTCCCTGACTGGCTGCTCCAGCCCAGCCCCTGTACCTGGACTCCCACAGCAGCTGTTTCCAGAGTGCTCACCATGTTATTTTGTAGTTTCTGGATACACCTTGTCCCCTTCTTCTCTCCGCACACCTTTCCCTTGGGGTGGGGTTGCCCAGAAGGCAGGGCAGGGTCACCTCCACATGGCTAGAATTCTCTCCAGCATGCAGCAGGTGCTCAATATGTGTTTGCTGGCAAATGCAGCACCCACCATATGTGTTTGCAGGAGAGGCAGGTGCAGAGCAAAGAGGAGGCAGGGTGAGACCACAGCCCACCCCTCCACCCCAGGGCCAGTTTCCACGCTGGCTCCAGGTAAGAGAGACAAACCTGGAATCAAGGCCCAGGACTGAGAACTAAATGGAGGTGACCTCTGAGAGCATGGGTGGGCATCCCCCTGGAAAGAAGGGGCAATGGAAGATGCGGGCCTAGGAGAGACCAGGAGAGAAGGCAGCAGACCACCACAACCTGCTTCCCAGGCCACACTCCTCCTGGGGGAAGCAGCCAGCAGGGGTGAGTGATGGCGAAAGGGGAAGTGCCTGAGAACTTCTCCAAGGAGAACCAGTCATCAAGACTCCTGGGGATCAAGGGCATTGCCAGAAAAGGGCCCTTCAGCGAGAGGGCTGAAATCCTCTGTTATAAGGGGAATAAGCACTTATTCTATTGGCAGCGTTAAGGACATCAGCTGTTAACCCCAATTCAGTCTCTGACTGAAGAACAGAAATAACACTGAAATGGATGACTCTTACCGGCACCTGAAGGGGATAAAACCACCAAGGGCCAATAAACCACCAGTGCTGTATCTGGGTAAGTACCTTGCCTCCAACCCACAGGGTACCCCACAGTTTGTCGACGAAAACAATCCATAACCGATCTATAAATGAAAATTTGAGTGAGTTTACTCTGAGCTGAAATCTGAGGACCATGGCCCGGGGCCTTTCTTCCCGAAGGAAGAAAGGGCACCAAAGAAGTGAGGTGCACAGAATGGTTATATATCCCCAAAGAGGATGTTTCACACAGGATTGAAATGTCCTTTTACAATAGTCGGGACACTGCTCTGTCGGCACAGCGATTGATAGAAACAGCAGGTAGGTCTGCTGTCTTGGTGGACACAGCAGGGCGGCAGGTCTGTTGAGCTGGGTGGTCACAGGTGAGCACAGCAATCAGTTCCTAGCCTAAGGAAAGATGCTTATCCTTGGGGCCGGCCCCGTGGCCGAGTGGTTAAGTTCGCGCGCTCCACTGCAGGCGGCCCAGTGTTTCGTTGGTTCGAATCCTGGGCGCGGACATGGCACTGCTCATCAAACCACGCTGAGGCAGCATCCCACATGCCACAACTAGAAGGACCCACAACGAAGAATATACAACTATGTACCAGGGGGCTTTGTGGAGAAAAAGGAAAAAAATAAAATCTTTAAAAAAAAAAAAGAAAGATGCTTATCCTTAAGAAAATGCCAATGCGGGGGGAAGTTGCACCTTTATCTTAAGGCCATTTGTTCTTGCCATAGGAAATGTTTAAAGCAGATATACAAGGCATGCTCAATGGCCACGTTCAGGCACTTTTAGAAAAACAAAGTCAGGCCAAATTAGGTTTACACCAAATGGCTTCCTCATATACTCCAATATATCCTATTGCTTGCCATTTCTATTTGTCAGTCTCACCAAAACTGTCCACATCAGGGCTCCCTGAGAGCCACCCAGGACTCTAGATGATGAATCCCACCCCACCCACCCGCACTGGCAAGCATACCAACTGGCGCCTCCCAGCCCTTCCTACACACGGACTCTACCTGGAGCGGGGGACGGCGAGGGGGGGTGGTGATGGCTGAAGGCGGAGCACCTGAGGACTTTCCCAAGGACGAGATGACAACCATTTTTCCTATGAGACTGTGGTGTTAAAAGCCTTCATGGGCCTTGCTCCAGAAGCACCCCCTTGCAGGCAGGAGACCAGAGTGGAGACGCTCTCTCAACAACCTACCAGGCCTCATTCATTCAATGACTTTTTTCTGAGGGCCTCAGCTGCATTGAACAACAACAAAAAAGCAGTTCATGTGCTCAGAAACCTTCAGTCTCTCCTCCACTTAACTCCAGACCTCTCAACCTGATCCGGCTAGGGTCTGGCCCCACTATCCAGCCCTCCTGCTCGGGTCATCCGGGGCCCACACACATCCCCACGGACAGACTGTGTGTGCTTGCCCCACCCTGTCCTCAGCCGTCCCTCAGGCATAGGTCTATGATCCATCAAGCCCTGGTCCCCTGCAGAACTCCAGCTGCACCTGCCATGTTGCTAAGGCAATCTCTTTTCCACACAGCGTTCAGGGCCATCTCCTCAAAGCACAGATGGATCACACCAGCCCTGTCCCGCGAATCCCTTCAACGGCTCCCACCTGCTTGTGGCACCATTGCCCATGCTGCTCCCTCCACCCTCAGAGTGTTCCCGGAAGAGGAGACGCGAGTGCCTGCCTCATAGGGGATTTCGAGGATTAAAGGAGGTAAGGGACCTTCCAGGCCTGGCCTCGTGCCTTGCACACATACTCGGCCCAGTGAAACAACAGCTGCTGTCACCAAACGGGCGTTTCTCCACTCAGGGACTGAGAGCAGGGAGTAACTGTCCTCAAGCTGAATCCCCTTCAGCTGAGCCAGCACTCTGCAGCCTGAAGGCATCAGAGAGAGCTGAGAGGGGAGGCGAGGTTGATTAGAATGGTGGGCTGACGAAAGGTGACGCCAGTAGGCGAGGCCCCACCAGGGATCTGCTGACAATGCCTATCTGGGTACATTTTACAATAATGCTGAAGAGGCCTCGGGAAATACACTTTGGGGTTGTCAATGATTAAGCCACACCAACTACAAGGGAAAAGACTAATCCTAACAGCCTGAGGGAGGCAAAAGAACTTTGGGCAGGAAAAAGGAGTCAGGGTGTTGCCATGGCATTTATCCCACGGCTTGGAAAATAATTATTTTCATCTCAGTAGGTAACAACTCAGAGGAAAAGATATGGCACATCAATGAGAATGTAATGTTAAAAATAATGGCATATTCGTTCCTGCCGGCCAGCTCTCCGGTGAGCCAGAAGCTCACAGGTACACTGTGGAGTGCCATGCCACAAGTAAACAACATCATCAGAATCAGGGGCAAGGTCAGTCATTGACACATTTAACTGCAACAAAATGGACCATTAGGATCCTGGTCCTCACCAAGAACAGTCAAGTATAAATTTGCATGGATTATGCCCAAAGTGCTCCTTTCTCATCATCCTCCGAACTCCCGAGACCAGGATCTCTACTTTCTGGGCTTGTCCGGTGTACCCCACGGGCAGGCGTACAGAGAAGACTGACAACAGAAAAGACACAAAGGCGGGCTAAGTGTGAGTGGGGAAAACATAAAACCTAGAGATTTGAACACCTCTCTCCTTCTGACAAAAAGATTTAGACTTGTGCTGTCCAATATGGAAGCCACTAGTCACATGTGGCTACTGAGCACTTGAAATGTGTACGTCATCATGCTGAAATATGTCGGCTTAAAAAAATTTGTTTTTAACATCACAAAAAGACTGAAAACAACCCAAGGATTCATGACACCTTCAGCTGCAGCAGTAAGAAGGGTCAGGGGCACTTTTCTGAAAGACGCTGAAAGTCTATTGTTAAAGGTATGGTGCATAAGAATATAAAGCATGCTGTGTAACGCCTGCCTCTGCACTGGCCTGGACGGGCACAGACTGTCTCTGGGAGAATACAGAAACCGGGAATATTCGCTGCCTCCGGGACGGGCTACTGAGCGGCAAAAGGCACAGGGCAGAAAGGAAACTTTCCACCATATACTCTTTTGTACTTTCTAGATTTTGAAGCATGCAAATGTATCACCTATTGAAAAACAAGGTAAGAAATAAAAAAGCCATTGCTAAATTAGGAATGTCTGCTAATAAAAAATGAAATGCCTTTGCACCACTCCCACCTCCATCTTTCAAATCAGTAAGGCTTAATCAAACTCCAAAACAGCACCGGATTTTTCTCCGAGTACCTAGTGGCATGAGGCAGTGAGTGGAGGGAGCTCCTGCTGTGTTAGGTGGCAAGTGCCTTAACCGGCAAAAAGCTGAAGAGAAAATAAAAATGTTCAGTGGCGTACTACTGGTGTAAAAAAATAAAGACTTTTGGCGGAGAGAAGTGAAAATACGTGTTTATTTGGCTGTTTAAGTACAGTCACTGTACCTTTCATGGCTCAGGGGCAGATCCTGAGAGGATCACTGAGCTGGGTGCGTGGAGAGCCGCACCTGGGAGGGCATCTGGTCAACGCAGCTGCATGGGGTGCACTCACTCCACAGCTCTGCTGAGGGAACGCCTGCCGCACTGTGCCTCAGAGGCCAAGCCAAGCCGGAAACAGTAGCAGTGTAGACTGGTGACAGTATCCCAGGGAAAATGGTCTAAAAGTTAGGCAAGTTCCTGACGTCACCCACTGGGGACTCAAACCCAGGCCGTCGAGGCCTCCCAGTCCATTACTAGTGGACAAACGGAGTCTGCTCCACCAGACACAGCACGCAAATTTCTCCAACATTCCTTCCCAAATGAAGAACAGTGGTCTGCTACCCGCAGAGGAACAGAGCCAGCGATGTGGTTACCAGGGCAGTGTAAACATGTTCCTGCCCCACTCCCAAACTTTCCTACGAAAGAGCAAAGCTCTGAGGGCATGAGAGGGCCACGAAAGAATGGTGAAAAGCAAAGAAGACCAAGTGGCCACAGGCTTACTTGCTGTTTCATCACACTGCCGTGGCTACCTTTGTTGCAGCGAACCGCTGGCTGAGGCAGAAGTGCAGCATTCCTGGTGAGGGGCCCCCAAACCTGAACCCGAGCATTCTCAGCAGAGGCAGCTCAGGTAACCTCGTTATCACCCGTTTCTCGCTGACAAGTGAAGCCCAGGAGGCTACAAGGGGCCTAGCTCCTGCTGGCCCTCCACAGAGAAACAGCAACTGTTGCTGCTGGGCCTCGTGGTCCTCATCTGTAAACGTGCATGACGCAAACTTCTCCTGGGGCCACTGTGAGAATTAGGTGAAATAACACACAAGTCATTGGGGCAAGTGTGTGTGTAGGGGCCACCAGCAGAGAAGACACACTGAGAGCCTGTTTTCTGTCTACACAGTGTTTTTCAGTTTAAAGTATTTGTCAACATTTTTAAACATCAGGAAAGCAAAGAAAAGTCTAGGTTTCTGGCTTCTCCTGAAGTACTAAAGGATCTGGCCACAGGGGGCCCGTGTTCCTACAGGACAACAAGCCAGAGCTGAGCAGCAGCCTTTGGTCGGGCTGTGCTCCGTGTAGTCCCTCCACTACCCCCACTCCATTCCACCTGCTGCTTCAGCATTCCCATCGCCCGTTTGCAGGGGCAGGTCCAGGTTTTGGGGGGCCTTGAAGCTTACATAATTTAGAGAATCTTCTTTAAAAAAAAAAACTTAACTATGTTTAATTACAAACACAAAATTAGGTACAAGTGAGGGGTCCTGAAGGTGAAGTGTCATTAACATCATAAACCCAACTCTGTCTCTCTGGCTTTTGAAACCTGGGACCGGGTCAGCAGCTGCTGCCACGTGCCTGCAGGTGAGGAAACTCCAGCAAAGACTTAGATCCAAAGTTCCACCTCCCCGTTTTTGACAAGAGACTCCACGTTTTTTGACAAGGGACTGTGGAGTCGGAGGACGGATCGATCCCCTTTCTTCTTAGGTGTTGTGGGGCTGAGGATGTTACTTTCACCCCCGCCCCCCGACTAACTTGACTCTCTGACATTACTGAAGTCAAAAGAAGGTGATTGCAGGAGTAATTTAAAATGCTCGCTGATGCTTGCTGATAACAAAAGGTTATGAGGTGCCGGATCCGGGTCCCTGGCCTAATGTATTTCAAAGCACTTACAGTGTTTACTGAGAGCAGCATTTACCCTACAGCAGGCAGTCAAATATATTCCTAGATAATATCAACTTGTTATTTTATTTGTCTTGATCACCAGAATGTCAAGTCCATGAGAGTGAATACTGTCTCTTCTATTTACTGTGGAGCCTCTAATGTCTAGAACAGTTCCTGGCATACAGGAAAACACTCACATTTAATGAATGCATGCTTTTTCTGGGAATTTTCATAAAGACTATATGAGAATTATTCCTGCCCACTTAGACTAGAGGAAGCTAGAATTCAGAGAGGTTGGAGAGTCCTCTCCAGAGACACACAGCTAAGCAACCAGAACCAAGACTCAAACCTAAGTATCTGAGGCCACTACCTGGCAAGTCTGGAGTCAACACTGTCCCAGAAGGCAGAGGACAGCTGCAGAGGAAGGATGCAATCCTCCCTGACCTGGTGGAGCAGGTTCCACAAGCCATGGACACTCATCAGAGATTTCTCAAAACTTCTCGGAGTCTTGAGAAATAAGCCTCCCGAGTCCTCCTCCTTTAAGATACTGTGCATTTGAACTCCTATTTGTAATTCAACAATTCCTTGGGGCTTCTTGCTCTTTTCCTCCTTTGTCTCATTAACGGAAACTCTTAGCTATTTTTGATTCCAAAGCAATCAGAAATAAGCTGAAACACGTAGCATTCAGTTCCCACGAGAATAGATGGGTATCTCCTCCACCATTTCCTGAATCAGTTACCTTTTACAGATTACCTGTCAGTTGCCTTGTACTGCACCAGGCACTTCCCATATATTGCATGTGTGAAACAACCCTACAAAAAAGGTATTACAGTCACCACTGTACGGATGGGAAACTGAGGCTCAGAAAGGTTAAGAAATTTGCTCCTGAAGGGACATATAAATCGTGGTACTCATCTGGGGTAGAGAAGGCAAAAATCTCAAAGGATTCCTCTAAAGCCCAATTCATAGGTCTTTTTTGCCTATCTCCACCCCTCAAAAACTGACATGCTCCATTGCCACATATATTTGCACTGGGTCTCTGACTCTGCTCTGAAAATGCAAGGGAAAAGGCCAGCCCACTTCAACTGTCACAGGAACACAAAAAACAAAACAGCATTCTGCAAAGCAAACCTCCTGTGTGATAAAATTCTACCTACCCCAGGGGAAATATGAAGAAAGTAAGAAACAGGTGTTATTACTGCGATCAATCATTGTGCCAAAAATTCCCAAGCAGCATCTGATGCTAAAAAGTTGATCCCTAAAAATGGAAATAACAGTCAACTCAAGGGGGTGTAACGAGCATCAGATACCACATGTGTGTAAACAGGTCCCAAGAGCTCCTGGCACACAACAGACCCTCACTAGAGATACAGGCTCACATCCATTTTAAATTGAGGATACCCAAGGAAACAACTCTGCCCAACGGGGGGTGGGGGCCTCAATTATATTAAAACCTACAAACATGCTAAAAACCTTGCTCTAGTTAAGTCTCCAATTACAAAAGCAAAAAAGGCAAGACTGCAAGCACAAACCTGTCCATTAACAGGAGCGTCGGGGAGACGGCCATCACGCCTCCTGCAACCACACAGCTCTGAGAGGCCAGCCACAGAGGCGCTGACTCTCCCCACGCGACATTCCTGGCAAGCCGGAGCCACAGTCCTAGGGAAGCACCATGGGTGCCCTTCGGAGCCCTGCTCCACAAAGTCTGGAAAGTTAATGCAGGACAGGACAGAGCAGACCAGCTGGAAAGGCGGGGGCGGGAGCAGGGCAGGCAGGCCTCTGACTCCCAGCTGGTCACAGGGAGGGCAGAGTGCAGTCTGCGAAGCAAACCCTGAGCGACCGGGCTCCCAGAGCCCCAGCACAGCTCCACTCTTGCATCTCTGCAGACCCAGAGCCACACCATGCCAGGACAGGCTAACCAGCCACAAAATGCACAGGCACTTCTGACTGGCAAGTGAGGCAAAATCCCGTCTGGAACAATCTTGAGCGTCTCCTGTGTACCAGACACTGTGCTTTGTGAAGACACGATCAGGTGCTTAGGGGAATCACAAACATGGTCACACAAATCCCCGTCTAAATACCTGCCTTAGAACCACCACTGGAGGATTCTCCCTCCTTCATGACTTCGAATACTGTTAAACCCACAAGAAGTTACCACAGGTTGGCTCGCCCTGGGACAGGCACCATTCAATCACGTGTCAACAATGAGCCCACGGTAAAACGATCCTCCATGCACGCAGCCAGGGTCCCCTTTCTAATAACCAGCTCCAGCAGCCCTTTAAAAAAGAAAACCATCTGTCTGTGTGTTTGTATGTTTGCAACTGCACAAAAAAGTCTGACTGCGGACAGTCAGGAGATGGCTCTCTCCGGCAAGAGGAGATAGTGAGGAGCAAAGAGGGAAATTTCACTTCTACTTTACCAATTCCTGTACTGCTAAATGTAGATATAGATCTCAAATGAGCATGTGTTACTTTTGCAATTAAAACAGTAAGACAATCACATATGGGAGACAACATGGCACAGGAGTGGTCCTGAGCACCTAGTCTGTGGCAGGCCCCGGGGCTAGTGAACGAAAGCCCTGCCCCAGGGCAGCTGACGTGGGGCGGGGGCTGACTAACGAATATACTCTCATGCCATGAATCCCAACGTGGGATGTCCGGACTAGAGGCAGCATCACCTGGGAACTGGCTAGAAACACAAGTTTTTGAGCCCCAGCCACACTGACTGAATCAGAAACTCTGGGGTGAGGCCCAAAATCTGTTTCAAGGCGCCCTCTAGGTGGCCCTGATGCTCACTCAAGCTTGAGAAGCACTATTCTGTCTGTATTGATACACTTAAAATTGCTGCTATCCTGTGTCAAACTTCTTGCCAAGTCCTCACCGCGCCAGGAGTCAAATCCGCACTTCTTGGGCTGGCACATGAGTAGTTCAGGGTGAGAGGCAGAGTAATCGTTCACAAAGCGGCCACAAAACAAACCAGTCAAAGCCCTCCCACCCCGACTCCTTCAGCCTCATTCCAGTCTCTTGCTCAGGATACTGCGTCTCCTGCACTAGAGAACCTGCAGCTCCACGTTCCCACATCCCTCCAAATGCTTCCCCGACCCGCAATGCTCATGTTTCACATACTACACCTCAGCAAAAAAATTTCCACAAATATCTGCACAAAGAAAACTCAGGTCCAGATGGCCTCACTGGTGAATTCTTCCAAACATTTAGGAAAAAAATACACAAACTCTTTCAGAGAACAAACCTTTACTCCTCTACCACTTCCCCCGGAGGAAATTTATTAGGTCATTCAATAAATACATTTATAAGTGTTATTCACCAAGAAAAACGATATTCAACCAGGACTTTCTGATGCCCCTTCGAGGATCAGTTGACAGAGTCTGTATGTGTGTATGTGTGTGTGTGTGTGTGTGTGTGTGTGTGTGTGATGTGTAACACATTTTAAAAATTCCCCTGTGAAGGCTTTTTGTTTTTCTAATTCACATAAAATAAAACTGACTTTTTGGTGTACAGCTCTATGAGTTTTAACACACTGGGAGGTTCTTTTAACCACCAGAAAAATATCTTACAGAAACTCCGAGAAAATAGAAAGCAGGAACACTCTTCAACCCACTTTATAAGCCCAGCATAATCTTGACATCAAAACCTGACAAGCACATTATAAGAAAAGAAAATTACAGGCTGTACTCTGATGAATATAGACAGAAAAATCATAAACAAAATATGAGCAAATCAAATCCAATGACAGATATAAAGTACGGCCTATCACGAACAAGTTGGGATTGTGCTAAGAATGTGAACTTAGCTTACTCAACATTAGAAAAATACGTTATTCACCAACTCAACAAAATAAAGGAGAAAACACATATAACCTTCAATACACACAGGAAAAAAGCATTTGATAAAATGCAACACATTCATGATTTTTTTTAAATCATAAAACTAAGAATAAAAGGGAACTTCCTTAATCTGATAAAATGTGTTCAATAAAGAGTAAGGTATCTGATAAAAGGCACCCTACAGCAGACATCACACCTACTGGGGAAATGGTGAAAGCTCTCCCAGAGACCAGGACCCAGACCAGGATTTCTGCCAGCACCACCTCAGTTCAACATCATAGGGGAGCTCCTAGTCATGCAGTAATGCAAAAAAACTAAACGAAAGGTATAAGGATTGGAAAGAAACAAAACCTATCCACAGACAGCACGATTTTCTACAGAGAAAATCCACGAGCCCACAGATAAGCTATTAGCAAGATCACAGGCTGCAAGGTCTATAAACAAAAATAAACTGCATTTCCAACAAACATTCATAAAATGGCATTTGCAAAACTACCAAAAAATAACAAATATCTTGGAATAAATTTAATGAAAGAAACACAAGAACGATATAAAAAACAATAAAATATTATGGATAAACTAAAGAAAACCTAAATAAATGGAAGGACACACCATATTCAGAGATCAGAAGTCTTATATAGTAAAAAATGATCAACAGATTCAATGCAATCCCAAACAAAACTGCAATTTTTTTGTCGTAATTGCCAAACTGATTTTATTTATTTATTTATTTATTTTTTGAGCAAGATTAGCCCTGAGCTAACTGCTACTAATCCTCCTCTTTTTGCTGAGGAAGACCGGCCCTGAGCTAACATCCATGTCCATCTTCCTCTACTTTATATGTGGGACGCCTACCACAGCATGGCTGCCAAGCGGTGCCATGTTCACACCTGGGATCTGAACCAGCGAACCTGGGGCTGCCAAGAAGCGGAACGTGAGCACTTAACTGCTGCGCCACCAGGCCGGCCCCATGATTTTAAAATCTATATGGAAATGAAAAGTACCTAGAATAGCCAAAATAATCTTAAAGAACAAAGTAGAAGGGCTTACTCTATCATATATCAAGACCCATTATATAGCTATAGTAATTAAAAGAATATTAGTGAAATTAGTGATATTAGTGAAAGGACAAATCGACAATGGAACATATATGGTCACCTGATTTATTTCAAAGGTTCACAGGGAAGGTTGATCTTTACAATAAATAAACATGAACTGCTATCTCACACCATACAGAAAATTATGGATCTACCACCATGTGCCGCATAACAGCATTCTGGTCAACAACGAACCGCATATACGTCGGCAGTCCCATAAGATTAGTACCACGTAGCCTAGGTGTGTAGTAGGCTATACCATCTAGGTTTGTGAAGTGCACTCTATAATGTTCACAGAGTGACGGAACTGCCTAACAACACACTTCTCAGGATGTATCCCCACCATTAAACGACACATGACTGTACTTAGTAATGGTAAAACAAAGCTTCTAGAAGACAACACAGAATTTCTTAAACAGGACATAAAAGGCACTAACCATAAAAAAAATTCTATAAACTAGAATTCATTACAATTGAGAACTTCTGTTTGTTAAGAACACAAAACTTTAAGAGAATGAAAAGCTAAGCCACAGCACAGGAGAAGATATTTGCAATACACATATCTCACAAAAGACTCTTATCCTGAATATATAAAGTATGCACACGAATCAGTAAGACAACCCCAGGTAGGTACTTCACAAAAGACGATTCCCAACGGCCAATAAACTATGAAAAGGTGCATCCTATCACTACACAGCAGGGAAATGCAAATTCACACCAAACACCCTTACCCTATCACCAGAACGGCACTAAGAAACAAAAACAAAATCTGACAGTACCAAACTGTGGAGAGGACGCAGAGCACCCAGAATCCCCACACGCTGATGGCAGAAGTGTAAACTAGCACAAGCACCTCGGAAAAACGCTTAGCAGTGTCCACTAAAGCAGACTCAGCAATTGCACCCCACATGTATGTGCGCCAAAACACGTGTACAAGAATATTATGATTACCATTTTCCCCACTTGTCAGAAACTGAACGAATCAAACGTCCATCTATAGGAGAACATACAGTAATATGTTTGTACAATTGAGAAGTACACAGAACGAAAGCCAACGAATACTGCTCCCACACAATAACAACCCGGGTGAACCTCAGACTAAGATGAGCGAAGAAAGCCAGACACAAAAGTATATGGTGTGTGATTCCATTTATCTAAAGTCCAAAAACAAAAGCAAAACTAATCTATGGTGACACAAGTCAGAACCGCAGTTGCCCTTGGGGAGCAAGGTACTGACAGAGACAGGACACGACCGAGATCTCTGGGGGTACTGGAAATACTCTCTACAGGGCACACGTGTGTGTGTTCACTTTGTACCCGTTAACATACATTACGCTTCAGTAAACACTAGGTCAGCTCAAACCATCCCCTCTGGAGCCTTTCCAGCTGATGGGCCTCCTCCCCACCTAGTGCCTCCCCAAGGCCTGGCATAAACCCTGCTGGATGGGGCCGCATTAACAAGTAATTCATTAACCAACCCTGAAACGCACTCTAGCCTGCATGCCTCTCACCGATAAATTGCTGAGTCCAAAACAAGACCCAGTGTTCTCCTTTGTCACAACCTCCTTGAAATCTCCTTTAAACATTCTCCAACATTTAAATACAAGAAGGAAAAATTAAATAGGGATGCATTCTCTAACATCAACTTGGGTTTATACAAGGAGAGAGAGAAGGCAGGGCAGAAATGCCTATGTAATTTAGTATAGAATGTTACTTTACTAAGAAAAAACATAAATTTAATCTTATTGAATACTAAGGAAAAGACAGAAAGAAGAGTGGCTATACCTGAAATTTATATGTTATAAACCAATGTTACTGCAATAAATTAAAAAAAAGAAAGAAGAGTTGCTAGTTAATAATGGCCTGTAAGCATCGCAAACCATGAGTGGTCTGCGGATCACTAGACAGTTGAGAGAATGGATGAAATGACTATGTTCCTTCAATTTTAGGAAACTTAAGGAATAAGATTTCACTTAAGGTAGAAATAGCATACACGGGACTTAGCATCAGGCAGATCTGGGCTCAAATCCCAGCTTCATAACAAGCCACCTGACTTTGCCTAAGAAACAACCCCCTCAGTTTTCACATCTGTGGAACAGAGGAACCACCACTCAGTTACCGGGTGTGTGACTGGTAAGTGCTTCTTAGTAACTCTAAGAGGAGTTTATTTACTATATAGGGCCAAGCATCTCATCTCATTTAATCCTACCCTTACTCATACATGTTATTGTTTTCATTCAACAAACACATATTGAGCACCGTGCCAAGTACAGGGAATGCAATCCTTGAGGACACAGGTCCCCATCCTCGAGGGGCTTATGTATGATTTTCTTCAACTTAAAGATGAGGAAATTCAGAGACATACCCTTGCCCCAGGTGATGCAGTAAATGGAAGGGCTTGGATCTGCACTTGAAGCCAGACTTCCCACGGGGGGCTCTTGATCCTGGCCGCATGCTAGAATCACTAACGGAGCTCTTAAAAAAATTCTAATGCCGAGGCCTCCCCTCAAACCAATTAAAACTGATCTCTAAGGGTGGGGTTTGGACATCAATTTTTTAACTTTTCCAGACAATTCTATTGTGTGGCTAGGGCTGAGAACTTTGTTCCTTAAACAATAAATGTTTCCCTTCCCGTGCTATCTCGTTTCTTTAATGGATGCTTTAATCTACATGAATTTAAGATTAACTCCTTTCCAACAGTTCCCGTGAACAGTGAATTACTCTCTTTTAGATTTTGCTTTAAACTACTCCGACAATTCTACTCATTAAAGCAAAACCAAACTGAACACCTGCCTTACAATGTAAACTTTTCTAGTGCCTACCAGTCTGCTGTTTCCACTGATCCAGGCTACGTGCACATTCCTATCCCAGGTGGCTTTTAGAGCTCAATGAGGGTGCCCTCTCCCTCCACTGCAGCAAATCTAAGCCATGCCCCTGGAATTCAGCAGCTCCCTGTCTTCTCTCATATGGAAAATGCCTAGCCCAGAGCACAGCACAAAGCAGGCCCTGCCAAGTGGATTAAAACAAACCACTCTTACATGTGGCTCCAGGAATAAGAGTCCATACTATACAAGTGGACAGAACCAAGACACCAGGGCTAATCAGGAACATTAGCTGGGCATCAGTTGGGGATCAGGGATGACTAACACCCAGGTCCTGTCCTTGAGTGGCTGACAATAAGAGCAAGACATACAAAATGAAATCAAACTCAAGTGGGGCTGCAGAAAAGTAGGAACAGCCTGGAGCAGCCTGGAGGAGGCCACCTCTGGCCTGGGGATGCCCAGAAGGCTTCACAGAAGAGGTGTCAGCTGAGTTGGGGCTTAAAGATGTGCAGAAATCAGCCAAGGTGACATGGGACAGAGGGGAAGGGAGCATCTCAGGCAAAGGCAGGGAAGTGTGAACTAGCATTGCTGGGCTCAGAGTCAACTCCCATGAGCCAGAGCAAGGGCCCAGGAGGAGGAGGAGGAGAGGAGAAAACCAAAGGCACCTCTGTATTCTGTAGACCGTAGGACCCGGGAGGACAAATCCCCCTAAACTTCAATTTACAGGTGACTTGAGGCTGGAGTAATGCGAATTCTAACAGCCCATCAACCCTCACTGAGAGAGCATCTTCATCCACAAAACAGAGGCTGGATTTTCACGGCCAGTAAACTTGCACCAAGGACAGAGGGCTTCTGGAGGTTCACCATCATCACCCTGGGAGAGGGCAGATTAGAGCTGACCAGGGGTCGGGGGACAGTGGTCATTACACAGGAGGCACTTCTGGGATTCTGTCCCAGGAAATCATCTGAAATGCAGACAAGGCACACTGACGTGCACACAGGTAATTTTATCATCAAAAAGCAGGAACAAAAACCATTTCCTTATTGTTGGACAAGTAAATGATTCACAGGATGGGATACTATAAAGACATTAACAAGTCCATGAACAATTTTTAATTATGTGGGGAAATTTCTACAGGTAAAAAAAGTAGGATACCAAACTAGAGAAACAGCATGCATTTTTAATATTTAAAATTCATAAAAAGTCTGTGAGGAAATACAGTAAGGAGGAAAAATCAGTAGTAGGTATACAAGTGGAAAGGACAAAAACAGAATGATGAACATAAAATGCCAAAACTTTTCTGTATATTTTTACACAAAGAGAAACTAAGAAAATCATGTTAAAAAAAAAACCCAAAACCCTCTAAGAAGAACGTGCCAGCTTTGCAGACACCAGAGGTGTAGATGCCACACGTGCAATCTGAAATCTAAACAGCTGTGTGACCTGATATGGGAGACCAACTGCTGGGGAGGGTCTTTGCCCAATATCCAGAACAATAAAATAATCAAAAAGGAAAACATTTAGATTTAAAAAGTGTTCCAGGGGGCGGCCCCGTGGCAGAGTGGTTAAGTTTGCATGCTCAGCTTCAGCCACCCAGGGTCTCACCGGTTCGGATCCTGGGCACAGACATGGCACCGCTTGTCAAGCCATGCTGAGGCAGCGTCCCACGTAGCAGAGCCAGAAGGACCTGCAACTAGAATATGCCACTATGTACTTAGGGGTGATTGGGGAGAAGAAGAATAAAAATAAATAAATAAAAAAGATTGGCAACAGACATTAGCTCAGGTGCTAATCTTTAAAAAAAAATTAAGAAGTGTTCCAGATCTCTTTGCTATTTTTTTAGATTTATATCCTAGCTCTCATTCACTTAAGGCTACTTACTGAACATCTACTCAGTGCCTGCACTGGTTAGGAAAACAGAGACTGAATAAGGTGTGGCCCCTGCCTTCAAGAAGCTCAGGTTGAGGGGGAGTGGGGAAGGTGTCAGTGCTGTCTCTAAAGAAGCCCAGGGACTGTGGGATCCAAAGGAGGGCTCTGGAAGGGGCTGGGCTAATCAGAGAAGACTTCTAGAGGAGGTGTGACTTAAGCTGAATCCTAAAGGTCAACAGGAGTTGGCCAGGCAGAGGGGGCAGAACGGGCAACGGTGCAGAGATAAGACGGGAAACTCTAAGCAACGAGTTCAGTTCTTGTGGCTGCAGCAGAGAATGGGAGCCGGAGGCCTGAGATGCAGACAGGGACTGGGTCCAGAATGCTCCCTATGCCACGCCAAGTAGTCTGGAGTTTATCCTGCAGGTGGTGAGAACGACCGTTTAGGCAAGAGAATGACAAAGCATTCAATTCATCCGCACCAGGCATTTAATTTTCATGAAGAAGGAGACGCGGGAAGGGGAATCAAGAAAAATGATCATAAAAAATGGCCAAGGCTCCTAGCTACTCGCCAAAACCATTTCCTCATTGTCCTGGGCAGTGGTCCTGTTTCCCAACTTCCCTTACAGGCACATGTGGCCACATGACTGAGTTCCAGCCAACAAACTGCGATTGGAGCGATGTGTGCCACTTGGAGTGATGCGTGCCACTTCAAGTGTACCTGGTCCAGAAAATCTCGCACACCCAGCCCCTTCAGGCTCTTCCCCCTTCTTTGGCTTGATGCAAGGGGCCCAGAGATTTCATGTTGAAAATCGACAGAGACACAAGATGGAAAGAACCTGGGAGAGCATGAGCTGGAAATAAACTTGCAATGTGTCTGAGCCATTATATATATTTCAAGTTTGTTAGAGCAGCTAGCACACACCTAATTAAATATATATTCATGTGTTTTCCCCACAAATTTTGACTACCAGTCAATTTCTTTTGCTTTAAAAATAACTGTTCTCAAAAGAATTTCTAAAAGGAAAGAAATCTGTTCATTTCGGGGTAAAGACTTACAGTAAGGAGCAGCCAGGTGCTGGGGCACGGGCTGATCCAGGAAATGTTCTCCCTCGTCTGACTGGCCTCCCGCCCTTCTCTTTTTCCTCGTGCCGGGCCCCCTTCCACCTCTGCAGGACGTGGATTTGGGGACAGAGCCCATGCCCTCTTGACCTCTTTCCCTGTATCTGCCCTCCTGGTAGGAAATGTGTTTAACACCCAAATCTGAAACCTAAAGGAAATTAGGACTTAACTCCAAACCCTAATTTTCAAACTCTTGCAATCATTTAATATTCCCTCTAACATTTTGTAAACAGAACCTAGATTTGAAAAGCCCCTGGCTGGAAGAAAAGGGGAATTAACAGGAAAACTGGACTGCTGTGGGGCCCAAAAAGGCAATTAGGCAAATCTGGATGACACATCATTCTGCCATATATAGACCTTACAGGAATCCTGAGATAAACCACAACTATTCACAACAAAGAATCAGCAAAATTGGAATTGAAACTCTCAGTTACAAACTCAGCTCACTTTAACATAAACAGGAACTAGCTGATTTGATGTGGCAATCTAGTTAAGATGTGTGTGCACACGAAAAATACAGAAGACATAAAATAACTTAATGTTAGCTATACCAAATATTCAGTGTTCTATAAACAAAACAAATATGTAAACATTTTAGAACAGGCACTATACAAGGTAGAAATAGAATAAGAAGGTTTAATTGTTGTATTATTCCACTAACATTTTTTTAAGTAGAACAGATTTTATACCCACCTGAGCAAACGGAAGTTTATTTATGAGTAGAAAGTAGCTAATGGCTGAAGAACTGCTTTGCAGGAATAGATTTGCCTGTGAGTTTCTCAAAACCCCACAAACTCCTATGGTCCCATAAAGTATCCTGCACTTCACACTTATCACCCCTCCCAGGCTTACCATAACCTCAGCAAGGACAGCTGAAGGCAAGGGACCCAAACACAGATACCTGGGTATTTCCATAAAGATACAGTGTATGATTTCCCGATGGTGCCAGTACACTCAGGGTGTTCCATATACTCAGGAAGCCAAATGAATCTTGCAAAGAATAAACACATTCTCCTCTTCCCCAACTCCCCAAAAAACTACCTTGCTTATTGTGAAATTTCTAAAGACAGCAACACCTTCCAGAAGCCAGGGCAGAAACGCTGCAGAGAAATCAGCGTAGCCTGAGAGGTTTCTCAGGAACACGCTCCGGCTATTGAAGCGGATATAAATAGATGCACAGCCTAAAGAAGTCCTTTCTTGGTTCACTTCATGCCACGGCTGAATGTTATCCACTCTAACACTCCACAGTCAAAGGCCCTGCCCTCCCACCTGAGACAAACTGGAATTTCAAGGTCAGCACACAACAAAAAGTGGCTGAACTTAGGTTTCTTTCCTCAGATTCAAAGAAGTTTCCTAACCTACCCAAAGGAAGGAAAACAAATCATCAAACCCAGCTGGGATACAGAACAATTTCCTGTTTCCCTAAGTTCAACACCAAGTAGAGAACTGGCTACATCAGAGAAAAACCACCCAGTAGCCTGCTTTTAATCAAGTCACTACTAATGCCAAAGAAATCGATTGTGTTCACCCTTCAGGACTGATTAAATTCTTTGTTTCTCTGTTTTCCCTTTTGTGCAGCTCATCTCTTGGGCAAGTCGGCATTACTAGCATTCATTCATTCACTCCCTCACTCATTCAAGCAATAAGCAGGGAAGAGATCCCTAATAAGTTCTAGTGAGAGCACAGCAACCACCTCTGTGTCCAGCACTTTACATGCACTGCCTCGTGACCGCCATTTCCGAGATAAGGGAACCAAGGTTCAGGAAAATAAAGCAACTTGCCAGCCACCCAGCCAGAAGAGCAGAACAGATATTCACATCTTTGGCTCGACAATTGCACTCTCTGAATCACCACCAAGTTCTCTGTCCCCACACTGGAGGCACAACAGACACCTCCAGGACACACCTCTGCGAGGGACAGGCTCCTCCACTTTCGTGGCATTAAATATCCCCGGATATTTAAATGTGCACTCGAGTTCACAGGCAGTGTCAACAGGACCTCACGTGAGATTCTCAACACCCTGCTAGGTGGCCATCACCCCCAATTCCAGAGGAGAAAGCAGGTCGGCCCTCTCCACCATGCCTGCCTTATGAGCAGACCACCTTGCCTCAGTTTCCTTCCCCTCCCCCGGGGGCCCAGTGGATGGTTCTTGCTGCAGGTTTCCCTTGGCTTCATACACTTCATTACTGATTTGCTTGCTTCACAACCACCATGTGCTGCTTTCTACACATCAAGGAGAACAAAGGTTAAAAATAAAGTCACAGATTGTCATCTAAACTATCTAGACCAGTGCTGAATGACAGAACTTCCTGCAATGATGGAAATGTACAAATCTGCGCTGTCTAATGAGGTAGCCACTCACCACACGAGGCTACTGAGCACTGGAATGTGGCTAGTGTGACTGATGAATTCAATTTTCAATTCTAATTGGATTTAAATAGCTACATGTCACTAGTGGCTACCATATTGGACAGCACAGGTCTAGACTCTAGCTTAAGCACCAACTGTGCCCCAATATAAGACCCCAGAAAATCAGGGCTGGCCCTGTGGCACAGTGGTTAAGTTCACACGTTCTGCTTTGGTGGCCCGGGGTTCGCCGGTTCAGATCCCGGTCGTGGACCTATGTACGGCATGTCAAGCCATGCTATGGCAGGCATGGCACATATAAAGGAGAGGAAGATGGGCACGGCTGTTGGCTCAGGGCCAGTCTTCCTCAGCAAAAAAGAGGAGGATTGGCAGCAGATGTTAGCTCAGGGCTAATCTTCCTCCAAAAAAAAGAAAGAAAGAAAATCAAATGGGGCGACTTTTCTGAAGCAAGTGCGAGATGCTGTGGGTCCAGGGACACAGAGCCCATTGATTTCTGCTTCTCAAGGAGAGTGGTATAGGTCGGTAGAGGCCATAAGACATAGACATCTAAAAAAACAAGTCCCCTCCAGCCTTAGAACCCCTCACCCCTCTATCTGCTACATCCCTCAACCAGAACACTCTTCTCCCCCACCTCATCAGATCTCTGCTCAGATGTCACTTGCTCAGTGAGACCCTCCCTGACCAGCCTATTTAAAATGGAACCTCCCCTATCCCACAACCCCACCCACCAAATGGGAACTCTGAATTTTCTGCTTAATTTTGCCATGAACCTAAAAAAAAAGTTTATTTTTTAAAAAGTAAATATGTTAAAATTAAAAATCCATATTCACACACACAAACAACACAGCATTAAAAACAATAAAGTAGTCTATACGCACTGAAAAAAAAGAAAGAGGACTTCACAGACTCCTATGGCCACATCTGTTCTCTGGCACCTGTGCCGACATCCTCTTCTTTACCACCTGGTAACCTATGACTCCACCAGCTAGCGCCAATTTCTCTACTTGAGTGCCAGACCCCACTCCTCCGGATGCAACTCAAGGACAATGACCCAGAATTCACTCCTCTCTCTAATATGTCCAATTTCTACTCTTTTACTAGGTTGTCCTTATCAATAAACGAAACACATATTCCTCCAATCTTAAAAAAAAAAAAATCTCAGACCACTTCTTCCTCCAGCCGTCACCTTATTTCTTTGCTCCCCTCTGCAGCAAACTCACCAAAACAACTGTCTGTGCTCGCTGTTTCCAACTTCTCCTGTTCTCTCAAATTCACTCCAGTTACACTTCCCCCTGCACCGCTTCACTAAAACAGCTCTAGCCAAGGTCACCGATGACCTCCTTTCACTAAATGGTCACTTCTCAGCCCTCACCTTCCCTCACACATCAGCACCCTCCGCTCAGTGGGGCACCCCCTCCCTGACACCCGTCTTCACCTGACTTCAGGATACCACCTCACGGGCCCGCCACTTGGTCTCTGTGAGGTTCCTCCCCTCCTCCAGACCTCTCAGCGCTGTGTGCCTCAGGCTCACTCTTTGGTCCTCTTCTCTGTCCACACTCACTTCATGGTGACTTCACCTAGTTCCAAACCATCAACAAGGCCGACAACTCCAAACTTCTACCTCCCCAACTCCCCGAGTCCAGACTCCTATATAACTGCCTACTCCATCACCTTCTCGCACACGGCGACGACATCTCACACTCATCTTCTCTCCCAAACCCGTCTCAGCTGATGACAACTCTATCTTTCCACTGGTTCAGGCCAAAATCTTAGAGTCATCTTCAACTCCTTTCTTTTCTCCACAGCCATGTGCATTCTTCACATTACAACTGTTTCCCACCTTCTCCACGGCTATCACCCAGATGCAGCCATCATCATCTCTTGTCCGGACTCCCGCAGCACCTTCTAAGGTCTCCCTGCTTTGCCCCTTCCCCCATGCCCAACAGCCTACTCGCAACACAGCAACTTAAGTCATTCTGTTTACACCTAGCTGAAATCAGTACTCCAGTGGGAGGCAGGATTCTAAGATGGCCAGCCCCCAAGACTCTTGCCCCTTGGTGTTCACACCCTATAGAATCCCCTCCCCCCGAGTGTGGGCATGAACTATGAAGATGCTGGGAGAGTCACTCCCATGGTCAGGTTATGTCATATGGCACAGATCACTTTAAGAAAGTGACGTTATTCTCGGTAGGCCTTACCTAATCAGTGAGCCCTTAAAAACAACTGGGGCTTTTCCTGCAAGAGATTAGAACAGTGAGAGGGATTCAACACAAGGGGGATTCTCTGTTGCTGCCTTTGAAGATGGAGGGGACACATGGCAAGGAATGCAAGAGGCCTCAAGCACCTGAAAGTGGCCCCCAGCTGACAGCCATCAAGGAACTGAGGACTCAGTCCTATAACTGCAAGGAACTGAGCTCGACAGACAGCCTAAATGAGCTGGGAAGCAGACATTTCCTTAGTTAAACCTCCAGAGAGGGATGCAGCCAATCAATAATTTGGTTTCATCCTCTTAAGATCCCGAGAGAGAACCCATAGCATGATGGAACAGCAACGTTTTAAGCCGCTAAATTTGCGGTTATTGTTACACAGCAGTACACAACTAGTCCAACTCCTTCACTCAAAATTCTGCAGTTGCTCCCCACCCACCTTACCATGACCTACAGGCCCATCCAGGACCCAGTCCCACCTTAGCTCTCTGCCCTCCTTATGGATCCCTCAGTCCATCACATGGGCTCCTTGCTGTTCCTGAGGCACCTGGCCCACCTGTGCCCTTCTCCTGCCCGAGGCACTCCTCTCCCAGGTATCTGCTTGGTTCACTTCCTTCTGTCCTTCAAGTCTTTGCTGAAATCTCTCCACCTCCTGAATAAGCCCAGCTGCTCTTTCTGAGCTCAGCCGTATACCAACAGACAGGCTCTCCAAACGGTGCCTGCAGCAGTAACCAGACAACCTGATGGGCACTGCTTTGGTGGGCTACCCTCACCAGCCCATTCTGTAACCTGCCTTCTCCATTCCTCCCAGGCCCTCCTCCGGCCTCTGCTTTCTCATTTTCTCCATTGCTCTTATCACTGCCAATATATATGCCCCATTTATCTATTGTGGTTATTATCTGCCTTCTCCCACTAGAACACAAGCTCTCTGTGGACAAGGGTCTTTGCTTTGTACAAATGAATCCCAAGCACCTAGAACAGTGCCTTGGCATATGGTAGATGCTCAGTAAATATTCCTTGAAAGACAGTATGATAAGAAGCATATTTAATGACCTAGTTCAATGCGTGGTACATGGCAGGCACTCAATAAATAAATTATTATGGCTGTGATTTACTGCCAAAGGAAAACAAAGCCCAGCAAAGCACAGGGAGGCAACACACCCTGAATAAGCCCAGCTGCTCTTTCTGAGCTCAGCCGTATACCGACAGACAGGCTCTCCAAACGGTGCCTGCAGCGGTAACCAGACAACCTAACCAGACGACCTCCCACGTGTGTCCAGCACATGGACAGCTGGCCTCCTGTGGTTCCTGTCAGCCAGGTTTGCAGAGGGACACTCTCTGCCGCATCCTCTCCAAACCGGAAGGACAACCTCAAGTGAAGCTCCCCCGGAGTTAGAGAAACAGCTCCAGTCAAGGTCTCTAGTGACCTCCCAGGTGCGAAACAAGAGTTGCTAAGAGCTCAGCTGTGTAAAGCAGTGGTTGGAAGAGACGTGCAGGCACTCCATAGTCAAGGGGGTTGAGCTGCTGAAAATCCACTTGGTACAAGCATTCACAGCAGAGGAACTTAAAACCTAGGTGTGGGGAGATCAAAACAGGGTCAGAGGACCCAGGGTCTGTGTGTGCCTGTGAAAACACCTCAGTGAAACAGAAAGGACAGTACTCTGAACAATCGAGACACCTCCCAGATCTTCAGTTAGTAATGGGAACCACCCATCAGCTTCCTCGCTTGCAGGTGCCTGTCACTGACTCCGCTCTGCCAGTCTTCCCTCCCTGTAGCCAGCCCGTGAGGCCAACCACGCAGCCAGCAGGCCTCAGAGGCCACCCCAGCCTCACTCACACACTTTCAAATGCCTGGATAACTCCAACACTCTGGGATGAAGCAGCATTCTTAAACTGCTTGCCCATAAAGCCCTCTTCCCACTACGGAGCGTCCGTGGCCTGAGGAAGACCCACAGTGCTGACGCCCTGACCTGCATGAGTCTCCTCACGCCTTCCACGCACCCCTTCACAGAGCACCGTTCACTCCACCAACACTGGCCTGCAGAGTCTCCACTGCACCTCAGGTTTCAGTTCATCTCCTCTTGCTCTCCCACCTCGAGTTCCCCTCTTTCTGATCATGTTACAAGGGGCAGTGCAGTATCTTTTGTAGAAAGACCAGACTGTGGAGGTGGGCAAGTGAATGTTCAAATCACAGCTCTGCCACTCGGAGTCTATGCAGCTAGCCTCTCTGAGCTGGTCTCCGGTGGGGAGACAATTCCTACTTCAAGGCTGTGAAATGCCTTAGTGACAGAATGCAAAGTGCATGGCCCAGAACATATGCTCAGAACGAATGGTTACTGCCTGCCCCAGGGGGAGCTATTCAGAAGGCAACCTGGAGCCCCTCTAGCTAACCAGCTTTAATCTCCCTCTCATCAAGGCGCTTCATCACCTCCTGTGTAGACCTTTCTCTCACTGTCTGGCTCTTACGCGCTTTGAGTCTTGGGTCTAGAAGTGGTCCTAACAGCCTCACCCAATGTGGGCTCCTATCCACCTTTCCATCACCTCTCCTACCTCTCCTCCATCCTGAGCACCTCAGGCTGTGGCATTTTCCCAGAAACGCTGAGTTTTTCCTCCTCCCATGACTTCACACATGCTGATCCCTCTACCAAAGAAACACTGTCTCAACCTTGCGCACAGGAAGACACTTTCAAAGGCCTGCTGGCATCTCAGCCCCTGTATTTCCTTCTGGATTTCCAGGCTGTTCCCTGCTGTGCTTGTCTCTCTTCAAACCCTAACATCACACTGAACAGGGATTTACACAGTGGCCTCCAGCACTTGTCTCCCATCTTTGTATCTTCTTGCTTCCCTTGTTGCCTGGCACTTAGAGCTCAACACCTTGATTAGATCACTTCTCTCCTTTTCACAACTGTGTGAAGTGGGTACCTCAGCTCATTTTGCAACCGAGGACACTAAGCCTCAGGAAGGTTGAGTGCCTGCCTTACCCAAGACCACACGCCAGTAAATAGCTAGTTTAAGAAAACACCAGGGGCCGGCCTAGTGGCGTAGTGGTTCAGTTTGTGCGTTCTGCTTCAGCGGCCCAGGGTTTGCAGGTTTGGATCCTGGGCATCTACCTACACACCACTCATCATGCCATGCTGTGTCAGCATCCCACATACAAAACAGAGGAGGACTGGCACAGATGTTAGCCGAGGGCCAATCATCCTCACCAAAAAAAAAAAGAAAAAAAGAAAACACCAACCAGTGCTCCTTCCCAGGTATCACAGTGGTATGTACACACACACACACCCACACACACACCAGCAGCTCTTTTATAGCAGGTGTTTTCTGTATATCCCTAAAGCCAGGTCAAAGTCACCAGGAACACTGGTGAGCAGATTTTGTAGAAAAGTCATAGTTACAATGTTATACCTCAATTCACTGATGCTAATTCTAAAACAGTCAAAGCAGTAGAAAACTACAATCAGGCATAAAAAGAAAACTGAGCGGACATTAACACGCCTGCCAGGTGCTTGGTGCCTCACATCCACGTACATTCCTTCCCCATTTAATCCCAACAATACTTTGAAGCATGAGCTTATTTCTATTTTCCACATAAGAAACCTAAGTTCAGAGACCTAAATCCTGCATTGTCTTTGGATCCCTTGCAAGCTACTGAACTAGCTCTTGCCTCAGTTTCCTCACCTATAAATGAGAATTATTTACAGTACTTACCTGAACTCATCAGCTTTCAGTATAGGATATAGAAGACACTCTAGGAATTTTAAGCAGAAAGACAACTCAAGAACGAGATGGGGGGCTGGCCCCGTGGCCGAGTGGTTAAGTTCGCGCGCTCCGCTGTAGGCGGCCCAGTGTTTCGCTGGTTCGAATCCTGGGCGCGGACATGGCACTGCTCATCAAACCACGCTGAGGCAGCATCCCACATGCCACAACTAGAAGGACCCACAACGAAGAATATACAACTATGTACCAGGGGGCTTTGGGGAGAAAAAAAGACAAAATAAAATCTTTAAAAAAAAAAAAAGAACGAGATGATTTCAAAACCGCTGTAAGGGCTAAAGTAGTGGGCTCTAAACTGGGCCCCTAGGAACAGCTCCCCGAATAATACAGAACTGACACCCCAGGGGAGCTGCCACATCTGAGCTGCCACTGGAATTATGAATTCGAGAATGCAACAGGATCAGGAAGCCACCACGACTGCCTCGACACTGCAACGCAGGATGCAGACACCTCCTCCACTGCAACTGCCTCTAAGCATGCAGGAAACAGACACAGGGACGATGCCGCAGGAGAGCCGCACGTGTCTATGACATCACTCACAGCAGAAAATGGCCAAAAGGGGAAGGAAAAATGATCTCTGCCTAACTTCTGCCTCAAATCTCTCCTAAGTGGGAGAATTTGATGGTACTCGACTCCTATCTAGACCCCTGGCTGCAAGAGACTCTGGAAACACATTTTTAACTCTCCAGCTTCCACAGCACAGGAAGGCACCCCAGAAGAAAGGTGGCCTAGAGGATGAACAAGTCAGCCGACAGAATCTACCCCAGCACACTCTCCCATGTGGTTACTGAAGATGAAACAAGGCAACCGCCTGAAAGGGCTGAGAGCGGCAGCCCGCAAGCCCTAGACAGCGCCTGGTAGTCCCCGTGTCGGGCGCGCTGGCTGTCACGTGTCTCCGAAGCACATTCTCGATAGGTCAACTAACTCACCTGCCCAAAAGGAAACATCCAGCACATTTCTTCCTTAGCCTGCCCATGCCACCTTCTAAATAATCAAGTCCCAAAAGCCCAGATCAGTACAGGCACTAAAATTTTGTTTGAGCACTTTCACACCAAGTCAAAGTGCCCATTTAAAGACTTATTTTTCTTAGGCCAGTGGTTTCAAACTTTTTCACTTTTTTTTAAAAAAGTGAAATCTTCTGTGAAACCCCAACAAAAGTAGAGAGCAGGGTCAGAAATCCAACATGCACACTGCGTATGTGCTCTGCCCAGAGCTCTGCTGTGTTAGCTCGTTTAACCCTCACATGGACTCTTCACAAGAAGCAGAATTAACCCCGTCACCCAGTATACACTGGAATCACGGAGACGAAGTGAGTTTCCTGAGGTCATACAAGGTCAAAAATGGCAGAGCTGAGGTTCGAACCCGGGCCTGAGCAGCCCCAGCTCTCAACCACCACACTCCTTGGCTCTGTCTTTGAATTACAAGTCGGTGCCAGGGTGAACCAAACGCAGACTGTGCCCCCAAAGGGCTCTCAGCCAGGTTAGGAAGCAGAGCGGAAAAATGCATCATTACAGTTCTTGAAACACAGCCAGGTGCACCACACCTCCCAGCCTTCCACAAGCTGCTCCCTCTGCTCCCACAGCTTCATTTGGCAAGCTCCTTCTCACCCTTCAAATGCAGTTCAAGCATCTCTCTTCAGCAAAGGACACTCAGATCACCTCTTCTGAGAGCTTAGTAAAGGGCTGCACAAAAGCAGTAACTGGTCAAAGCTAATTATTCCCTTCCAGACCAATCCAGATTAGCTCCCTTAAGCCTCAGAAACCAATCCTATCCTGTGGAAAACAAGCATGTTACTGAATTCCTCTCATATTTACTGTCGGTGTTTCTACATAAATACTGTTAAACTACTGGGCTCACAGGATCCCTTCCTTAACACAGCCCCTGTCTCTTCTACACAAGATGAGGATTCTGCTCAAATTACATTTACATTACATTAGCAAATTTCCTTCAAGGAAGCAATTAAATACCAACATTTACAACCTATTAGCTCAGTGGTTCTCAAAGACTGGATTTTGCCCACCCCTTCCATCCCACCACACACACACCCCACGCCATCACACACCCTGGGACATTTGGCAATGTCTCAGGACATTTTTGGTTGTCATAACTGAGCAGTGCTATTGGCATCTAGTGGGTAGAGGCCAGGGACACTGTAAACAGCCTCCAATGTAGAGGATACCCCCCACCACAAAGATTCATCCATCTCAAAATGTCGACAGTGCCAAATGGAGAAATCCTGATCTAACTTTTTCAGTAACGGGTTGATTGAAGTAGTAAGCACAATACAGAGATAAGAACTAGGGAAAGCTTTAGAAACGATAATATTATGTTAGAATCATAGACAGCTACTACTTACGGAGTACCACGAAGCATTCTAGATGCTTTATCTCTTTGATTGCTAGGCTTGCACAATATTTTTCTGCCCATTTAAGGCTCAGCGAGGTGAAGTAACTTGCCGAAGTTCCCAAAGCTATGAAGTAGGAGAGCTCACACTGAACCTAGCCAGCCTGACTCCCGACCCGGCACTCCTGACTTTGGTGCCACACACACTCACACTCCCATGACAGCACTTGTGCCCCCACGCCCCCAGTGTCTGGTCCATCTCCCCCACCAGCTGTGAGCAGCTTAAGGGCAGAGACTATCTCTAAGCTCAGGGTGGAGTCTGCAACAGAAGTGCTTATTACAGTCTGGACGAAGAAAGGAACGAAGAACAAATGGGAGCGGAGCCTGCAGCTTCCGTGGGGCAGTGGTCAGGCCAGCCAGCCCTCCTGTCACTCTTCAGCTCCTGTCTCACCCAGGCCACCTTCATCAAGCAGTGAGGGTCACCAACAGATCTACTCCTCAGACCACAAGTTCCCTGACCATCTCCACTCCTTCTGAGCCCCATTCTTCAAGCCTAGCCTTCCACTATACTGCCCATGCTTCTTTCTACAACCCAGAAATCGACTCAGTGAGGACAAGGAAAACAGAAGGGCACCCAGGGTGAGGGGAGTCAGCCCCTGGACTCAGGGGGTAAAGTGGAGAAAGAGTGACTCAGAAGCCTGGTCTGGGAACCCCAAAGGACCAGCTCTAGCCCCAGCCCTGCCCTCAAAACCTCACAGTCCACAGTCCTCTGAGTATCTGCTGTGTGCCAGGCCCTCTCCGTAACTCATCAAGAAATTTACCCACCTGTAAAATGTTCAGCGGCTTCCAAACATTTTTTGGCACAGAACCCTTTTCTCCTCAAAGGAATTCTAAACTGAAACTTTTCTCTAACACTTTACGACTCAAGGACAAAAACTCACTAGACTTGGCCCAGGATATCACATATTTTGACTCATTTATCATTAATATTCCACCTGCTTCCCAAAAGTACTGAATTATGGTTCACAATAATAATGTCACAGCCATCAAAACAAGAGAAACCAGACAAGAACCAAGGAATAAAACAAAGAGGAGACATCTGTTTTCTGTGGCACAAGCTGAGAAAGATTTTCAAGAAACAGTAGCTTTAGAAATGATGCGCAGTAATTGATGGTGTTTCATTTCAAAGGGGAAGAGGCGCCAACACAGACAGACAAAGGCGGCAGAGGAAGCGAGACGGAGTCCTGATCACCATGAGTAACTGATACTTGCAAGCTTACTCGGCCTGGGTCTGCACTAAGTTTCACAGACGTGAGCCCACTTCATCCCCAGGAGCACCATATGAATAGGTCGCATTATCCCCATTTTGCAGATGAGGAAGCTGAGACAGAGAGTACAGTGATGATGAGGATGACAAAGGTGAGGGGACATTGTACATTACCAACATAATAGGCATCACGTGCTAGGCACTTACTAATGCTATTTTAGAGAGGAGAAAACTGACTCAGAGAGGTGAAGTAACTTGTTCAAGGTCACACAGCTAGGATGGGGGTGCAGTTCTGTTGAATTCCACAGCTAAGTTCTTCCCTCTATGCTGCTTCCCAGCCACCCGCAAGGTCTCTCAAATGTGCCAAGAACCCCAGGTGATTCTGAAAACCTGTCTCCCAGGCCCTTCCCGGAGACTCCGATCCCAGAGTTCTGGGGGGGATCTTGAGGAGCCGTATTTAACAGGCACCCAGGTAGTACACATCAACAGGAACAGCTGAGAACCCCGATCTGAGTGACGACAATGGTTCAGCTACACAAATCTGAACCACAACCACAACAGTTTAGGGCTACAGTCTCAGAAGGGATATGACAAAGTCCCCCACAAAGATCCTGGGTTCCTCCCACTGAAGGCAAACGCTGAGTTACCGAGTTCTGGGCCCAGGAACTCTCCTCATGCCAGCATGATACCTGTCTGTCAGCACCAAAGAGAAAAGGTGTCCCAGCAAACCACAGCCCTCGTCAGAGATCTTCTCACTCAGGACTGCTCTTAGGTTCATCTGAAATGATGCCCACATTCAGCTGATGAAGCAACGGTAAGTTAATGGGCATGCCCACAGTCACAGAAGTCTCCGGCTGACTCCAGCCAGCGCATCGCACCATCTCAAAGGGACACCCAGAACTGCAGAGTGTGCAAGGTGGCCTTAGCTGGGGGCACACACACATGGGGCAGCCAGGGTCAAGCACAGAAATGCTGCCGCCTGCCAAGCGTTTGGCCCAGAGCCCTCCAAAGAGCAGCTGGGGAGCAGACGGCCAACCTCCTGCACATCCTCTCCACCGCCCCTGTGCCCTTCCCACTGCACTCCACAGCGTGGGAGCTCACGTTTGCCTGTGTGACTGACTGATGTGTCTACTCCCACCGCCCCTGGCCTGTAAGCCCACCCAAAGTCATTCCCTAGGACCATTTCTATCACCGCATCACTCCCAAATTACCTGCAAAGAGCACAGCCTAGGACACAAACACTTGTCGGAGGAAAACATGAGAGCACAAATGAGAGGGGGGACACAGCAGGAGCTGTCCCCACAGGGCTTGAGGTGAGACACAGGGACCCCAGCAGGCAAGGTATGGCACCTGGGTAACAGGGCACCATGGGGAGTGGGGTGCATGGCCTCGGCCCAACACAGGTAGGAATGTGTGCGGCTGCAGAGCGGTGGTAACACACACCGCAGCAGCAGGGCGAGGCCTGGAACATGAACACAAGAGCACAGCCACGCAGGAGCACCAGGACCACAACTGGGGCGCCCAGAACTGCCAGCCCTAGGTAACGCCAGTCGGGGTGGGAGTTAGAAATGTGGGTTACTAACTCTGAGATCACCCTCATCAGCATCCTCTGCTTGGCCCAAGAAACTCAAGACATGAGCGTAAGGGGCCCTTCAGAGGATAAAGCTGACAAAGTAAAGCTGCCGATTTGGTAACTCTGACCACTTGTGAGTCACTCTCAGCCACACCAGGTCAGAGGCCAAGAAGTGACAACAGACTGTGCAAGTGGGCCAGGGACACAGAAGTGACAGGTAGCAGTGAGGAATCAAACAGCAGAAACAGCACGAGACCAGTCCTACACACAACCCCACAGCAGTCTGTGCTGTTGGGAATAGGTACGGTTATCTCCGTGACATAGTGCCTGCTCAACAAGAGGAAACACACAACACATTTTAGATAAGACAACAATTCAACTGGTCTGAATTCAATAACCTAGCTTTTCTAGAGAGACAAAGATGGCATTACCTTGTAAAGAAGTTACTAAATGGTCCCAATATTTTCAGTTTACTCCCCTCCTCAGTTTCATCAACACAGTCCTGCTGGTGTAGGTCAAGGGTTTCCTTGATGGAACTCAAGGTGACGTCGGTAAACCGTGGGTCATCATCATTCTCTAGGGTCACAATGGCACTGGAGCTGCTTGTGACCATGAGGTCCAAGATGTCCTCATTGCTGACAGACAGCGTGGCTGACAGCTCTGTGCCAAGACTGGACACACTGCAGACAGAGACATCGTCGCTGCGGCTCAGGGCTTTGGAGGTGGGGCTGTAGAGCTTCACTGAGTCATAGCCTGTCCTGGGAAACGTGGAGGACTTCCGCACGCTCTGCTCCCGCTCAGTGCTGGTGGGAGCCGGCAGTGCGTAGGATGGCAGCGGGCACGCGCTCTGGCAGGCCCGCTCAGGGACTATCTCTGACTCAGACTGTTTCCTCTTCACATGGACCACGCTGCAGGGGACAGGTTCCGGGTTGCCAATCTCTAGGGTAGGAATGCCTGAGTCCACCGACTTAAGGCTGTGCTGATCTTCTAGAGCACCAAGCTTCAGCTTGGGCCCATACTCAGGCAACGAGAGGGATCTGGGCGCCTTGAGATTCAAGTGTTGCAGGTTCTGAATGTGGTTTCCTGGTCGACGGTCCAGAATGCCCATCAAGGCTACGCCATTTGTAGAGGTGGAAAGGTTTCCATCAGTCATCTTGGTCCAAGGAGAAACTAGAAAACACACAAAAATGGGAATTAAGGCAGTGAGAAAAAAACCAAAGACGCCACTCCTCTGATGCACAGCTCAAATATTCTGACGCCCCTTTTAAAGGAGGAATCCTTGAAAAAAATCCCACACACCCAAGTTTTAATTCAGGACCAGACGCTGGAGTTTTAACATATTATCATAATATAAAATAACAGGAAGATAACTCAAACAAAGCACACATCTAGGGTAAAAATAGATAAAATCATCATCTTCATCATCATCACCACCCCAGCAGTCACATCTCTGCTCCCCAGGACAGCACTGGGGGCGTGAGGACCGTGCTAGGCAGAAACAGGGACTTTTTTGTTTTTCATGTTTTTTTAAATGATAAACAGGACACCTCTGTTGAAAAGTATGTGAATGCATAACCCCTGCATAAGTCATGGTTCCACTTGTTCTGAGACAGCATAAAAATCCAGATGTCTTCATTGAGAGAGAAAACAAGATAAATTGTGTATGCCATGTGCAGGGAGATTACCCCAACCACATCAAGTGAGCCGTGGCCCTCCACAAACGTTCCAGTCACCTCACTCAGGTCTACAAGGTAGGGCATATTATCCCCTTTACTATGGAAGAAACTGAGGCTCGGAGAGGTTAAGAAACGGGTCCAACATCATACTGTTACTTAGCGGCAGAGCTGGGATCTATGGACTGACCCCAAAGTAGGCCAGACCTGTTGGATGAATGGCTTAGTTTGGGGTTATAAAAACCCAGGTCAGAAGGCTGGCTCAGTGAAGACAGATAATTAATAAAGGAAAAATAAAGACCGTGAACCTATAATGAAGTTTTGAGTGACAGGCGCCAAAGCTGTCAGTGACACACATACATCTAGGGCTCTGCCTACAGTTCTTTGGCCTAAGGTGGGGGTGGAGACAAGGGGCTGAGGTGTACCAGCCAGGACAGCAGAGTCCCCAGCAGACCAAGAACCCTGGCATATGCAACGCTATCTTCTATTGTCCTTTAAAATGTCAAGACTAAAGGAATCTGGTGGTGCATTTAAATCTGATCCATGGAGTAGAACAACATAAAGAAGGGGACTTTGGACTCACACACTCCAGCTTCTAATCCCAGCTCCACCACGGTGCCTTGGAAGAATGAGACAAAGTACCACCAGAAGAGCACCCACTAGGCACCGGCCACCGAGCAGGCACTCTGCTGGTAGCAAACAGCAAGCAGTCGACGGGTGTGAAGCGTGGCAGCGACAATGAGAACCACTCCCATTTGGGTGTTATTTTAGCTTGTGCAAAGAGCCTTCCCACTCCCCTTCAGGAAGCCTGGCCTACCTCTCAATGTCAACACAGCAAAAGCAAATTCATTAAAAGCAGAAAAGGGGGGAGGGAGTAATCTCCCTCCTCCCAGAAATTAAAGGAGCCAGTGAGACAGTGCAGCCCTAGAGCAAAAATAGAAATATGAAGGAAGGACTCGAAATGCAGAATTCAGAAATAGACTGAACTATATATAAAAACTTGAAATATGACCCAATGAGTAAGCAAGGATTATTTAATCATGGTGTCGTACAAATCAGATATCAGTTTTTCTTAGAAGGCAGAACCACATTGTACTATACCAAAACAAAAATACAGGCAAAATCAGAATTTAACACAAAAATGAAGTTATAAAGGTGTTGCATAAAATGAAGTGCTTCCCTAACCTACTGAGCAAAACTGCAGTTCATCCTCCAAAAGGATCTGGACATCGACAGCTCACCACACGTGAACACATTTTAAACGTTTCCCGGTTCACGCTGCCCAGAATTTCCTGGGCTAGAGCCTCCACCCTGAGTCCCCAGCCCAAACTATGTCTGGGACCCTGCTCTGGGAAAATCCCTGAACCGAACCACGCTGTGAAAAGCCAGGATTCACAACAGGAAGACACAGGGAGAGTCAACGGTACACAAATTTGAGAGTTCTACATTTTTCTAATTAAAAGGAAAATACTCTAAGAAACATTTTAGCACATAGTTAAGAGCTCATCTTTGGCAATGTCAAAGGTAATTAGAATTATGAAAACACCATCAACACTCCAACAGGTCAAACTGGCAAAAAGCCATAAACACAAGAGGAACCCTCACAGTAAACAGAGCCCAGAGCCCAACAGGCCTAAGTGAAACTCTGGCTCTGCCACTCACCAGCTGGATCGACCTCAGGGGAGGCCTAACCTTTCTGAGCCTCAACGTCCCTCCCCATAGCAGTAAAATGGGGCAATACCATCTAACTCAGGGGCTGGGAGAATAAAAGAAATGAGAAGGTTTGGTGAAAGCACCAGGACATCCCGCATCTGACACAGTGGTACACAATAAACATGAATTCCCTCTACTTTAGCCACATAAAGACCTGAAGTACCTGCAAAAAGTGAATTTTTAAACTGAAATTTTGACACTAGAATAGACACATAATAAGTGTGTCAAGTGAAACAACACTATTTCACTCATGGCAACCCAAGGACCCCTTCTCTGGATCGCCCAGACGAGAGCAGAGGAAGAACGATGCAAGGTCTGACAGAGCCCAAAGCCAGTGCGCAGTGGCCTCGTTCTCTGTTCTCTCCTCTGCCTTGGGAGCCATGGAGAGGAGGCTGAGGGCCTCTTCAAAGGAGAAGCTGAACAACCTTTGAGGCCCCACTGGTTCCAAGCCCAGTCTAAGTTCCTTAAACCTCAGGGACAGCGTGTCAGCCTTTAGGGAAATAAACCTAAAAGAGAAAAAGTACTTCTGCTTACAATACACTCTAAAACCAAACTCTGCAAGCGCCAAGGCAACCTGCTCTCAAACCCTTTCACCTGGTGCCACCAGTGCCATAAAACCAGAAGCCGCACTCTAGAGCACCTGCCTCCCGACGGTGCCCTGAAGGGGAGACTGCACAAAGTCCATGCTTTGGGGCCAGACTGCAGGGGGGACTTCAGAAGCCCGCCAGGAGGCCAGCTGCCAATGGCCTGCCTCCAAGTCACACGGTTTTTAAAGAGAGATAAGCCTAAATTCCCCGAGCTGGCACAAAGGGTCTTTCCAGTGTGTCCCTGTCACCCTCACCTTTGGCAGCACCCGAGCAGACTGCACCACTGCCTGGGGTGCTCTCCCCAGCCCGGCTACCAGCGTCCCTAGGGAGCCGGCAGCCTGTGCAACAAGGAGACAGCACACTTCCAAGGCCACTTCCTCGGAGAAACCTCCCCCATCTCTCCCAGAAAGCTACTGGTCCTCCTTCCTCCTAGGCTCCTTTTGGCCACACCCCTCCTAAAACAACTCTATTTACAGCTGTCCCCATGTCTCTGTGCCCAGGCTTCTAAGCTTTAGGCAGACATAGTGCTAATAATGTCAGGATCTACTGCCTGGCCAAATGCCTGGCATGGATTAAGGATTTAAAAGTCTATTTGCTGAATTAATCATTACTAACAACAAAGTTCTAAATAGGCACGTTTCAGGGACAGCCCATCCAAGAAACATCTGCCGAGAGCTGAGTTCTGTTCCAAGAACAAGGTGAGCAGTGGAGGTAACAAGAGGAGGGAGAATCCCCCCCATTGAGTTCCCGCAGCATGTGCAGACAACAGACACAGCAGGTAAGCCATGACCACCCTGTGCATCGTATCAGCTACTAGACTAGACAGCAAGGTACGCTGTCAACAATCGATGGTTCAGGAAAGTAAAACAAAATCCTGCCCTCTACAGTTGTTTCCCAAAGTCCACCACAACCCCTGCAGCAGCGGCCACGGCTGTGTGCATCCTCAGGCTGTGGGCGTCCTGCAGCCACAGCCCGGCAGCAGACATGGGAGGCGCTCAATGCAAGTTTAGTTACTAGCCATCGCCTCCCAGACGAGTGAAAGACATACGGACAAGACATCAGGTACGGATAAGAGGAAGACTGTTTTTATCCCAGGCAGCAAGACCATCTGACTTTTATTTACCTGTCACAAAACTGAGTTCTACAGGAAGAAAGAGGACAAATGCCCTGAGAGATTCGAAAACCTTCCCTCCACAGGAGCCACATCGTTAGTTTAATACAAGTCAGGAAGCAGACAGCAGCTCTGCCAGTGACTCCAAACAAGGCTTTGGAAAACAATTCCATCTTGAAGCAACAGTTTAGTTCTCTCCTCCCTAAAAAGTAATGGGACTAGGGGCTTGACTAAGTCTTCATAAATAAATGAAACAGTTTATGAAACCAAAACCAAATGACTTAGTTATGTCCCCAGGGAAGAAAATTCACTCTCTGGTGGCTTCAGGGAGAAACAATGCTGCCCACCCACGCGGACATCCTCCAGCACCCCTCTTCCTGTGGCTCCTTCCCCATCCATGGGGCATGTGCCACACGCAGCCCTCCTTGTCCCAGCTCCTCTCTGGACACTGCAGAGGAGAGCTGCCTCCTCACACTCTCGATAGCACAGGGGACATCCCTGCTGTCCCTGATCCTCCAAGGAGGGTGCCCTCACCTTCAACGTCCAGCATCCATCAACCCAACTCTCCATGATTTCTGTATCCTTACTCTGACGAGTCAAGTGTTCACAGCTCATTTCTATCAGCCATGGCACATCTGTCACAGAGCCAAGTTTCAAGAGGGCAGAAGCAGGTCTGCAACACCTGACACCAGACCATCCCCAGGGAACTACAATTTAATGAGTACCAGGCAACTATTCTAAGCACTTCATACGCCACTCTGTTTTACAGCCCTCAACAGCCCTGTATGCTAGGAATTAACCCCAGTGCAAAGAGGAGGAAACTGAGGCACGTGGCTCACCAAAGGGCTCCACTTTTATGTGGCAGCAGCTGGAGCTCGACCCCAAGTCTGTGACTCCACGGCGTCTTGGTAAGCTTTGCTGCTTACACAGCCCGAATGCAGACACCCAGCACCCCTCTAACCCTCAGCCCCCCTGTGAAGGAGCAGACTGCATCCTACCACGTCACAGACGGGAACAATTCTGGGCTGAGCCGGATGCAGGGACCTGCCCAAGATTTGCAGACAGGGCCCCACCTGAGTCTTCTCTCTCCAACACCCACTCATTCTCCACAAGGCCTCCGAGGGTCCTTCAGGTTTCCTGGTGAGGATTCTGGTGGGACTACCAGCCTCCCCACAGGAGCGGCGGCTCCACCAGGCCTTTACCTCAACCCTAGAGAACAAAACTGCTCAGGAGAAACAGGCCAGTCGAGTCTCTGAAATGAGGTTCTCACACCAAGGAGAACCCACTGTGTATGTAACACCTCTCATGTGAATTCGCCTGCTCGGCAGAAGGCTCCACAAGCACCAACCACTGTGAGTTTCTTTCTCTTTTTAACTCAAGTCCTGGCTTAGGCGGAAAAGACCTTGGAAAGAAAGGCACAGGACATTCTGGATCTCAAGTGCCTCAGCATTAACAATTAACGTGAGCAGCCACCCCTGCTCACCAAGTGTGCATTACATGTTGGGCACTGTGTTCCATGTTCACACCCCACCATCTGCATAACCTCCCCAACGGCCCCAAGAGCTCAGGGTACCATCACTACCATGTCACAGACAAGAAGACTGAGGATGAAAGATGTGTACAAAATAGCAGGGGCCAGCCTGGTGCTGCAGTGGTTAGGTGTGCACATTCCACCTCAGGGGCCCGGGGTTCGCCAGTTCAGATCCCAGGTGCGGACATGGCACTGCTTGGCACGCCATGCTGTGGCAGGCATCCCACATATAAAGTAGAGGAAGATGGGCACGGGTGTTAGCTCAGGGCCAGCCTTCCTCAGCAAAAAGAGGAGGTTTGGCAACAGTTAGCTCAGGGCTAATCTTCCTCAAAAACAAAACAAAAAAAGCAGTTGTGCTAGGGCTGACCCGGATCTGACTCTACAGAGCTTACTCTTTCCACTGCTGCACAAGTGGACTAAAGTAATGGGTTAATTTTTGTTATATAGAATGGAAAATTCAACTATAAAAGTAGTTTGGTTTTAAATGGGTTATTCTTTCGGATAAAAATAATCCAAAAGAAGAATTTCTTAGAAGCTCAATATATTCCTCTGGAGGGTGAATGGGGTTAAACTGTTGAGGGTCCCCAAAGGCTCCTTCACAACCCTAAGGAACAGACATTTAACTTGCACTGCCCAAAGGAGGTTATGTTTAAAAGGCACAGACAGGACACTCTAAATTAAGGACTTCCCATGCAAGGCTGGGTGGTGGGGAGGCACCAGATAGGGCCGGCCAGCTCAGCCAGCGGGGTTCCCCACTACCCCAAAATGTTTCAGCTACATGAAGTGATTTACCAGAAACAATCATTATAAGCACCTGTAAAGTGACTTGAGAGGCAGGCAACAGGTTAGGAAGACATTCCAATCACTTAAGAAAGCCAACACAATTTACAATCTTAATTATTAAGAGAAACCATTTACTGAACATTTACTATGAACCAAAAATGCTGGGTGCTATTACACGCTCTAATCACCACAACCCTCCCAAGTACACTGAAGAAACTGTGAGATTCAGAGAGACTGAGTAACTCACCCAAGGTCACAGAGCAACAGAAACTGGATTCAAACCAGGTCTGAATCGAAGCCCAGACATGGCTTGCTGGAATGCTTAATACAGACCGTAAACTTTGTGATAATCAATAAACTAAACACAACAATTTTTACACTTCTCTGTATGTATGTTATACTTCAAGAGAAAAGTGTTAAAAATAAAATACACAGGGGGAAAAAATAATGAAGGCTCTGGAGGTAACCTGCCTGGTTCAAATCCCAGCTCCTCCGCTTGTGTGACTTCAGAAGAATTTCTTAACCTCCCTCTGCCTCAATTTCCATGTCAAAAATGGGGACGATAATAGACCTTCTGTCACTAGGCAGCTGACGAGATTAGGGGAGGAACCCTCATAAAGCCTTTAGAATGGTGCCTGGCAGGAGTTAAGCCTTAGAAGATGCTGGCTGGTGTTACCCTTTCCTGGGCACCAGCTAGGGCCAGCCAGCTCAGGCCCACTATTTTAGCAACTCATTTGCATAAGCAAGCCCAGACACAGCCAGCCTGTTTCTGCACAGCCTCACCTACACCCTTCTGTCACTAGTATCTCTCCTCACACCTGCTCTGTGGCACTGAGCGCTGGGCCTCAACTTCCCCACCTGTAGAATGAGGTGATTAGCCCAGCTGATCTACCTGAGTTCCTTCCAGCTTGCCAATCTAGAATTCTAACCAACCCAGGACCTAGAAACTTTACATACGCCCTAAAACAAACATTATCAGACAATGCATAGTCATTTTCCTAAAATCCTCTTCTACACACTATGTATAAATGTCTATTTTGACGACAAATCTTCTCCAAGGTCTCAAAGCTCCACAGCACCCACAGCATGCTGGGCAGGCAGCCCCTGTGCTGAGGCTGGGGACAGGATGGTCAGAAGCTCTGATCAATAGGGAGGACAGATTCTAAAACAAGTTGCTCTGATAAGCTGTGTCCTAACTGTTACATAGCCTTCAACAGAGCACAAGCGAGGGGAAGTGGAGGGTGAAGGCTGGGAACTCACCCACTGGACAGAGGGGAGAAGGGCAGTGGGCTGGAAGGATGGAGAGGTGGAGGGGTGGAGGGGAACTGCAGGGGATCAGAAGCCAGGTGAGGCAGCACCGATGCTAACCTGAGAGGGTGGGCTGGGGGCAGACTGTGAAAACAGCTTCCAGCACCAAGCAAGCCCAGCTCAGCACAAAGCAAAGTGCTGAATGGGGACATGCCAGGACTTGCTGGACCGTGGAGGACACTAAGGTGGGCAGAGCCTGGCCCAGTGACCTGCCTCTCTCCAGCTGGGTGACTGTGAGCCAGAGACTTTACCTCCCTTAATGCTTCCCAAAGGATGTATTCACTCAGAAACTCTGAGCCCCAAGTACATGCCAGGTTCTCATTAGGGCTGGGGATTAGATGGAGCCCACAATCTCAAGGGGTTAAACATACACGACAACGAAGACAGCCTTGGAGGTGAGGAGGGAGGAGAGGGAAACAGGTGAGGCAGGGGGTGAGAAGAAGTTGGGAAGAAGTCATACCCAAACTTGAAACACGGCTTGGGAGTGCCCAGATAAACCGGGCAAGAGGAAATGTTCCGGGATTGCTGTAAGGACTAGCCGGGTCCTTGCAAAGCACCTGCCAGTGTGCGGCAGCAACCCATCCTCCATGAAGGCAGCCAGACGACAAGGAGATGCTAACATCCTGCAGACGCCAGCCCCAAGACACCACCCCGTCAGCGAGCCTCAGTAAATAAAACAAGTCCACGCCCAGGAGCCTCTGGCGCAAAGACCCCTCCAAAGCTAGGCTTCCAATTCTACTGGAGAAAAGTGTGCCCTGTGCAACTTGAAGGCAGAAATGGACTCAGTGGTCAGGCAAGGAGCCGGCCATTACAACGCCCTCGGCCGCTCCTCGGTCTGGACTCTGCAGGCCAGCCCTCTGGCTTCCTGATGCGCCTTCCTCATCACGGCCTCACCCCTACAGCTTTGAGCCACCCACCATTCCTTCCTTCTTCCTCGTGGCAGCTCCCTGCCCAGCCAGGGCCACCTGGGAGGGCCCCACCACCACCAAACACAATCACTCTCTCTCTCACACGTGCTCCGGCCTCTCAGCCCCCCAGTGGGAAGGACCCCCAGGCCGGGGTCTCTGAAGCAGAGAGGGTCTGTTGCCCAGGAATGGAGGTCTCTGAGGCAAACGGGAATCCTTGGCCCAGGGGATCGGAGGAGCCAGGTCTGCAACCCAGGGAAACGGATTCTGAGAGGGAAGAGGATTGGGAGCTCCAAAGTGGAGGACCCCCAAGGTAGTGGGGGTCACGGGGGTCAGAGGCTCCAACGTGGGGAAGGCACCAGGGTGGAGCAGTTCCCATCGGTCAGGACTCCGAAATGGAGGGGTCCTGGGGGTTGGGGACCTCGAGCTGGAGGGAGTCCCTGCAGGTCCAGGGCTCCTGGGGGTTAGGAGGCTCCACTGTGGAGGAGGCTCTGAGGTGGAGAGGGTTCCGTGAGTCAAGGACTCTGAGGTGGCCAAGTCCGGGGCCGCTTGGTGGAGAGAACCTCTGGGGTCAGGGCTCGAGGTGGAGGGTGTCCGGGGGTTCGGGGGCTCCGAGGTGGTGGGGGTCC